>NW_010427015.1:4521-23471 GCF_000710305.1 Buceros rhinoceros silvestris | reverse complement strand
TAGCCAAGCTTTTCTCGGGCAGTTCTCTCTCGTACAGCTGCAGCATCGGGAGCAAACTGTACTGCGCTTAGTGGTACCACCCCTGTGGTGTGGGTTAGGAACACGAGAGACACATGCCTCCAGAGTGAGAGCTTGAAGGTGATGCCAGGCGCTGAGTAAGGGTTGTGTGGCTGATGGCAATAGAATGTTACAAAGTTTAAGAATAAATCTGCGGGGGTTACAGTTCCAGGTCTGTAAATGCGGGGATCATAAGCAAAAAAACCTTGAACTGCTTGTCACTTCCTGATGCTAATGTTAACCTAATTTTAGAAGATTTCTGAGTTGGCAAAGCTTTTTCTAGTAACAGATCTGTGGTATAATGAACACATTTTCTTCAGGTACATTTTGGCCCCAGGCCTTAACAGCCGTGGAGATAAGAATTAGCATTTTGAACCTCATGTTCTGTGAGTAATGTTTCAGACTTGAGGGCAGATGTCTTCATCTGCCGTTCCTGAGGTGTGTTAGGAGCTGTGTGTCAGTCACGCTGTCATGCCCAGGCGCATTGCATGCTTGACCCGGAGCTGACAGGGCTGAATAACCAACGGTCTGTAATTAATTAGAGATAATATGGGAGCGGTGAGGAGGTGGTAGTGTGCCTCTGTTTGAAAACCACCCTCATCTGCCTCTGCTGCCTGAGTTTGGGGTTTGTTTCACAGGAAGGCGGTCAGCTTTCCCAGCATCACTTCTGGAGAAAAACATTTGTTATCTTTTTTTTTTCCCAACACAAAATAGTTAAACTTTGCTTTTGGCAACCAACGAAATGTTGACACATGCAGCTCTTCCTGCCCGGCAGAGAGAGGGTAGGCAGTCCTGTTCCCAGGGGGTGGGATCCCAGTGCCACCATATGTTCGTTGGGGGAAGGACGGAGGAAGGATTTTCCCGTCATTTTCTCTCCTCCTGTTGGGCAGTTGGTACTTGGAGGCTGTTCATCTCTTACGTTCTGTTTACACCTCGGATCTTGCTCTTGGCGACTGTAGCAGCAGTAATATATAATCAGGAACTTGTTTTATATGAGGAGGTGATTTATTCCTGGAAGTATAAGTAGAGACGTGTGCTTTGTTCTGATTTCCCCCCACTTCCAGTCCCCATTACGTCAGGAGACTTTCCAGATCTTGCCTTTTCATGGAGGTGCAAGTCTACATGTAATATCAAGCTCCGTGTAGCAAAGCTGACACATCTACAGCAATAATGCCAGTGTTTTCCTGCACGGATTCTCAGTTTGGAGAGGGGAGAGGGTGCTGGATTTGGGTTTGTGGTGATTCTGGTGCACTTGGTGGGTTTAGGTGGTATGTTTAAGAAATCTTGCAGAGAGATATGTATTTCTTTGGAGGAAAGAAGAGCTTTCCTTTCCACACAGCACAAACGGAAACATTTTTCTTTAGTGTTGATAAAGCACTTCAATTCTGTAACCCAAGGGAAAAAAACAGAGCAGATATCTTTTGAAAGTAACTACTTAAATGCATTATTCTGTGTAGATCTTGTGTTAGCTTTGGAGTAAACTCAGAGTGGTTCCTTACTGGGATGGGCAAAGCTGTTATGGGGATTCATCATGAGCAGCGTGCCCAAGCAGCCGAGAAGGCCAGTGGCATCGTGGCTTGTATCAGCACTAGTGCGGGCAGCAGGAGGAGGGCAGTGATTGCCCCCCTGTACTCGGCACTGGTGAGGCCACACCTTGAGTGCTGTGTCCAGTTTTGTCCCCTCACTTCAAGGTGCTGGAGCGGGTTCAGAGAAGGGCAACGAAACTAGTGAAGGGTTTGGAGAACTTGTCTGATGAGGAGTGGCTGAGGGAGCTGGGAATGTTTAGTCTGGAGAAGAGGAGGCTGAGGGGAGACCTTATCGCTCTCTACAGCTACCTGAAAGGAGGTTGTGGGGAGGTGGGGGTCGGTCTCTTCTCCCATGTTATGAATGACAGGATGAGAGGGAATGGCCTTAAGTTGCATCAGGGGAAATTTAGGTTGGATATCAGGAAAAATTTCAGTTATTATATTTTGTGTCCTGGGAAGACCCACTGGCCATCTAGGTTGCTTGAGAAATAGTTTTCTAATTTTTGAATTTTTTGACCTGTCAGAGCTGGTATTCTGAAATAGTTAAAAGAACTATACAGTACATTTGTTGGAATGCACAGAGGGTTTGAACTGGTGTTGCCCAAAAACCATATTAATTGGAGGGGAAAAAAAAGTTCTGTTAGGTAAGAGAGTCATTGACCTGAGTGTTTAGTTAGATATGGCATTATTGTGTTAAAATTCTTCTGTTGTAAGACTACAAATGTGGTGGGTCAGTAATTATTTGAGTTAAAGGTATTTAAGCATGTGCCACGAGAAAATAAATAGAGTGGATGTCTGGTCTAGAGCATCGTGAGAAGATGGGGTGAGGCTTGGTCAGCATTAAAGAGATTCAGCTTATGAAATCAAACTGGATAAATGTGGGAGAAAACAGTGGGCCTTCATGGCAGGAAGTATCTGCCGTTAGGAAATCTTGGTTACAGCACGCTGTGTAGCACTGGTACGGTGGGGGCAGGCTTTGCTGGGAGGTGTCCAGTCTGGCAAAGAACCGGAATGGATGGAACTCCACTAGTTGTGATTCTAACAACTTCAGTTCCTGGAGGTGGTGTGACATCCATCAGAGTAGTTAATGTGTGTAATTTTCTTTGCTTGCAGTGAAGGTGAACGACCAAGCCAAAATGAAAAAAGAAAAGAGAAAAGTGTCAAAAGAGGAGGAAACCGCTTTGAGCCATACGCTAATCCTGCTAAAAGATACCGAGCTTTTATTACAAATATTCCGTTTGATGTGAAGTGGCAGTCTCTGAAAGACCTGGTCAAAGAGAAAGGTAATGTACAACTCAGGTGGCCAAGTGATGTCTGTCATCTTACTTGTGGCTGACTTTGTGTGTAAGCTTAAGAGTTGAAGTTGTGGGTGCACTTAGTGACAGGAGCTTTGTAAAAGGTCCTTCTTGAAGCCTTTCTGGGTGTTGCAGATCATCTGCTCCCTGGCAGCCTTCCAGGTGGCTAGTTCTTTGTAGGCGTGTTGGTATATAGTGCTTCATCGGAGACTTAAACGAGTATTTTTCTTAGGGGGGGAGAAATGAGGCTTTTATCAGATTTTAGCCTTGACATTGAACAAAACTTTCTGAAGCATTTGAATGTCTTTTGGGTTACAAAGGTAGTAATTTACTGCTGATCTGGTGTGCGTATCTATAGCTGTGTCCCAGCCGTCGTAGTGATTTGTGCGTAGGTGAAGATCCATACTGCTGCTTGAGAGCAGTCAAATGTATTTAAGGGTGACCTGCACAAAAGAAAAATTGGGTTTGTGCTTTGGCATGGGCTGCAACACAGCTTGGGCTTCAGAAATCATGTTCCGGCTGTTTCCCCCTATTCTTTACTTCCATTTAACTGTCCTGTGCGAGTGGGAGCCGCCTTAGTTTGTTGACTGTAGCATCTCCATCTCTTGAAGAAGATGAAGTTGAGCTGGCTACTCTCAGGTGGTGACAAGTCTAAATGTTAAGAGTTATTTCTTTAAGCTGATGCCCAGCTTACTAGTTTTAAAGTCACCTTGGAAATGCAGTGGAGCGGCGAGAAAATACTTGGCTTCTCCATCATCAGGATGTCTCAAAAACCAGTTAAAAGTAACTAATGCAACCGTTCCTCTTGTGGGTCACTTCTAAAATACATCGCATCAGTCATAAATGTCTCGCAAAATCGTGATCAGTGTTCATTTCTGTTTGAACTAGGGAAGGAAAGATAGTTCATGTGTTCAGAGGGTGTGGCCTAATGAATGGGAAAATTTATTTCTACAGGGTTTTAAAATGTTTGTCTGTGGAGGCAAAACGGAATCGAGTCTGCGTAATGAAGTTCAGGACTATAAATCCTGGGAAGCTTCCATAATTAGAGGCTGTGAAATGCAGGTGCTCGAGACGCAGCAGTAGCTTTCTGTAAGACGAAGAATTACAGTCTGACAGACTGCTTTAACAGGCCCTAATTATGAACGGTCCCTTGCCTGAAACTCTGCTTTCCCTTTGCTACACAAGGTCCATTGGTTAAGAGGCGTATCTGTATGTGTAGATGTCTAATTTTAAGTACTATGTTGAATTCCGTTCCAAGTGTCTTGTGGTTTCTCTCCAGTTCACGTGGATGGAAAAGTCCGATGTGAGATTGTTTCCTGCCTTGCTGTTCAGCTGCTCATTCCAGCAGATACTCCTAGGGGAACATTGAACCCTCTCCGTTCTGTCTGCAGGGCTTGTTATGCTAAACATGGAGAAGCATTGTTCGTGGTTTTTGGGACTGCTCGTTAAAATCCAGCAGTTTAGATTTGCTGTGTAGTTGCGATTCATTCTAATTAGTCATCGACTTCTACCAAATTGGTGCTCTCGTGCTCTGCTTGAACTCGCTCAGTCGGTGCTTCTCGATACAAGGCATAGTAGTTCCAAGAACCAGGAATGTGACTGTGGCAAAATCTAAACGTTAGAATTCTTGGTTTGTAAGAGTAAGAATTACAGGCCAAATGCTCAAGGTTTTGGGAGCATGTGAACCAGATCTGTACATAAAGGGTAACCATAGGCGGTCCATGACTGCTCCATCGCTTGGCAGTCGGGAAGACTTAAGCTGTTAGCAGCAGGTTGCTGAACGTAGGAGGAGGTCACCTCCATCGGCTGGTTTGTGGCAGTAAGTATGGGTTAGGAGACACGAGCTTTGAGGTCTGCTCATGTTTCTGCAACCTGGTTTCTTCAGACGCGTACAGTCTTCTAAAGGTGACATCTCTCACGAGTAATGCCTTGGTTTGGGCATTGCAGTGTATCTGTTGGTGAAACTCAATTACAGGTATGCAGTATGACACAGTTATTAATGACATTCCAAAATGTTCTTGTTTGAAACTCCCTTGTTTTGGCTGTCAAACCCAAGGTTCTACTAAACCGACGTGATCAGTGTTGATAACTGGCAACTGGTGAAGGGCTTCAGGAGGAGAGTGAGGCAGCAGTTCTCAGCATATGCGGGGAGTCTAAACGTAAACACGATCGAATCCTGATAGCTGTCTTAATCTGTCCCCAACAAATGGCTCCGTCTTGGGCAGAAGGACAGTCATGCTTCATGGCAGCTGACAGCAGCGAGGTGATACAATTTAAAAGAATTTGAGATGTTTATTGATTCTTTTAGGAAATACAGAATTTTGTATTTTAAACCATTTTCCTGACCAAAGTAGCATGATGGTGTACAGCACAAGGTGAAAGCTTAGCTGTAACGCAGGTAACAGTTAGGTTCTGCTCTGCTGCAGAGCTGGGAGCAGTTCAGTCAAGGCCACGCTCGTGTCACATTCAAAGACTCCAGGACACCCCGGGGACTGTTTGTGGTAGCGTGGCTGTGCCCATGCTGATGTAAGGCCGAGCTGTGGCATGGGGCAGGTGTCGTACCTCTTACTGTTCCTCCCCTGTTCACATGGCCAGGTTTGAAAAGCAGCCACAAGGTTTTCCCAGCTCAAACTGTCTGAAGAGCAGCAGCTGCAAGACTTCATATGCTGCCGCCTTTCTTGCTCCACCTCCAGAAAGTTTTGGAGCCTTCGTGACCTCCTGAAGAGGTACCTCATGCTGCTGTACTTGATTCCAGATGGTAGTTGAGCAGTTTTGTTACTGGAGAGTCCCCTGGGTTCTGGTGCCCCAAATTCTGTCGCAGTGTTCTTGCAGACTGGTTTTAGGTGGGCAAAGAGAAAAGGGAGAATAAGCAATGTGGAACTGCTGTTCCACATCTGACTGGTTCCCCCTTACTTTAGCCGATGCACTAATGCGTTTTCCTTGGCCTTGCTCATTTTTTCAAGGAGGAACTGTCCTTCCCCGCTGGCTGTGATGAGTTTTTTCACTCCTCCTTTCATGCTTCGGCTGTTGAAGAGCCAAAATTACCCATTTCTCTCTCTTTTTTTTTTTTTTTCCCCAGGGTTCTCTCACGAAGAGGTGATGTTTCCCTTCCTCTACTGTAAAACAATAGCTTGCGAACTCGCCTCTGTCTCTGCTTTGGGAAGAGTGTTTTCCTCTTGCGTTTTTAACTAGAGCTTTGTACATTTATCAAGTGTGTTTCTCTCCTCTCTCCCAGGCCCAAGATCCCCACCTAACTCTTTTGGTGTTGCTTGCCAGGAGCTTTAAACTGTAAATGAAGGAGCCATGACAAATTCTGACTTGCCTTGCCTTGGCAGTGTCAGGCTTTTGCTGGCAGGGTCCTCTTGAATTGGTCACATCACTTGTAATTCTTTACTTCAGAAGATGATGGGACATCCACAGATTTTGATAATGTCTAGAGAGTCTTTGTTCTCTATTTAGTATTTCCTTTTGACCCTCCAAGCCAAAGAAATAACTGATACAAAGCAGTTCCCCCTTGACAGTTCCTGTGCTCCTCCTCTTGCTGAGACTTGCCTCTCTGCACCTTTCATGCCTTTCAGAGCTGCTCGGCTTGTCATTAATTATTAAAATCTTATTGCCCAACTTTAGAATCTTCAAAGTCGATGTCTGCATCTGAGCTAGTTACCCAGTTACTTCCCAGACGTGTCTTTAGGGCTGGGAGAGTCTGTGTGAGCCATGCCTCAGGTCACCACGTGGACAGACTTACCTGAGCTTCCTGAACAGGCATCAGTGTCTGAATCCTGTTAGACCAACCCGCCTTGAACAGCTTAATTTTCTCTGCAGTTAAACTTTGGGAAGTGAATGTAAAGTTTGAGGCGGGGAAAAAATAATACTGTAGTAAGTCACCCTTTGGTTTGTATTTCTAGTTATTGCAGGGATTTCTGCTTCAGTCTCTTGTTGCAGGAAATGCTGAGTTTCTGAACTTTCTCAAGTGTGAGGTTTAAAAAATAAACCAGTGATCTGCCCTAAGTCTTAAAGACACCATGGGGAACACGTTCGTTCATTACACTTGCATGGACTTAGAGCAGGTGTTCTCTGCAAGTTTTGCCTCCCTTTGGAGCCTACACTGGTAATAATCTTGAGTTCCTTTAGTAACAGTCTAGAATAAATTTCTTCACTTGTGGCTGATAGAAGCCGACTGTCCTGTAGCAGGAGGAGAACCTGCCTGGATCACAGTGTGTTTCTTTTGCCCACTGAAGCGGGCTGAGTGTGTGGCTATCTGCCCTCCCAGGGATAAGTGCCTGTGCACTAGCGCAGGCTGCCCTTGGCTGCTGTCGCTGCTTTATCCCACTGCCTGATGGTCCCACAGGCTGTGGTTTGGGATCTAGAACAAAGCCAAATAAAATAGGACCCAGCGCAGGTTCTTAAAAGTTTCCTTTGCCAGCCCCAAATAATAGTGTCCTGGAAGAAGTGTCATGTTTAATCGTCTTGCATGATTTTCAAGTGAAAAAAGCACATCTTTATTGCAGTTGCTCTGTACTTTGGTCTTGGTGCTTGGATACTGTTGTTCCCTTCCCTCTGCTTTTTTAAAACTGGGCTACTCAGGAAGTTCAGATTGCCTTTGAAGGAAAACAGCTACTTCAAGCTGTATATTGAGTTATTAATATTGGTGTCTCTAAAGCTTGACTGTGAAGTACTGAGCAAAATTGGCACATACTGGATTTTTCTAAATGGCTGTGAGAGACTCCTGGAAATCTTGTGGTTCAGTGGTCAGAGATCGGTTAAAAAGAGTAAATGTTAAGTCATGTTTAATATGTTCCCTTCAAGCTTGGCAAACTTCTTTGGAAGTGTTTGTGTGGCTCGGAAGTAAGATGTAGCTGAATCAGTGGTTGGGAGAGGAGAGCCCTCAATCCTGGGGCTTCTTTGTGGTACCAGGAGCAAAGCCAGACTTCAGGCCTCTGTGACACGGAGTGGTTCGGTCCTGTAGGTAACCTGGGGATTCGGTGTCTTCCTCTATAAATTGTCGATTCACATTTGCATTCTTGATCCCAGTTTGGTTGGACTGGCTGCTGCCATTGATGGATGGCTTCAGAATGGCTTGGTGGTGCAGGACTGGCTGCTTGGCCACCATGTGCCACCCCACACGAGTCCAGGAGGGCTGGACAGTCCCTTCCTCTCCACAGAAAGAATTCCACGTGCACTATGTGAGCTCACACTGTGCATGTTACGGGGTGGAATTCCTTTTGTTAAGGTTTATTTCAAGAAGCGTTGTTTAGCCACTGAAGCTGTGGGTAGTAATCAAAGGCTGTGATCTGCCCTGTCCCTTTCAAAGGGACTTGCTGGTGTGCCTCTCCCAGGCTCAGACACCATCCTCAAAAACACGGATGGAGCCGAGTTGGTGTGTTCTGTCTGGCTAATGCTTCTGTGGCTGGAACACTGAGATCACCAAATTATTTCTTTAAATAAGAAATGGAGATAAAAAGAAATCAGTAGTGATTTCATTAAGCATTGCTTTCCTTCCAGCATTGAGAAGGACCTTTCAGGATGTTCATTTTGCATAATGAGACGAGGTGTCCTATAAACTGGTCCTGTGGGAGCTCAGGCTGACCACCTCTTCCTCATGCTGTCCCTTGCCAAGATTCGACCCAGATGTCAGATGCCGGCTCCTGGCTCAGAACATGCTCTTGATCCCCAGACCAGGTCGTGCTTCTCACAACGACTGCTCCCCACCTTTCAGATAACACACCTTGGAGTCCTCCTGTCCTACACTTGAAAACCAGAACTTCTAAAACCAGAAAGAAAAAGTGAAAAATGGTGGGTTTTGGATGATTCTTCTGTATGCCATCACTTCAAAGGCAGCAGCCATTTCGGTAGTTGTATTCCGGAGGTACACGTTATGGTTATGTGGTCTTGAAAAGGCAATCCTGATCTTGTGAGGAGAGGTGCAGGTGCAGTTTTCCAGCGTGTTTTGCCTTCTGCTGTAGACGGCAGCAAACAGCAAACATGATAAGCTGTTTAATACTACTTATTTGAGCTAAAATTGGTCTTTATTATAGCTTAACAAACTGCTGAAATAAATAGTAGGCAGTGAGTGATCTCTTGGTTCAGTCTGCCTCCCTTTTTGGAACTTGAAATCCAGAGAAAAGCAAATATTTGTTGAAGTTCTGGACTACAGAGACACGGTTGTGTAATACGTGAAGTGAAGGAATCTTGTTCGTGCAGACTCTCCCATGGATTCGGATTGCCTCGAGTAATGAGTGGGATCTAAAGACCAAGGAATCTGATCTGGTGGAAATAGCTGGCATTCGAAGTGGAGGAAAATCAAGAACATATTTAAGTGCTTTAAGACTTTACTGCATACCTGTAATTGTCCAGTTTTGTGGTCTAGAGAACATGGAGTGTTTCTGGGCTTTCTTATAAGGCAGAGGCTCCATACACGGTTGTTGATTGTTCTAAATTCCCATTGTTTTCTTGGCTTTTCTCCCTTGGTATATGTGTCGTCTGGAATCTGATTTGTAGTTGGTGAGGTAACATACGTGGAGCTCTTAATGGACGCTGAAGGAAAGTCAAGGGTAAGTGTCTGAGAGATTTCTTCTGTGGATTTTCTACATGACAAATGTAACTGTATGGTGGCGTGGAACGAAGCGAAGTCAGGAAGGTAGAGAGTGTCTATGCTTAGTGGCTATAACAGGATTGCTTAAAGCTTCTTCTGGGGCGGGGAGGAGGTGGGATGGGGCCTTGTAAGCAGCGTTAGGGTGGTCTTCCACTGTGTTCAGTTGGCGTTGGCTGTTTGAATGACCCAGGGACCCTAGCAGCATGTAGAGTGGTACGGAATATTAAATCCTTGTGCTTTGGAAAACTTCACTGTAGTGGTTTGCTGAATTTGTAAGGCCAGTGTGCAAAAGCAGGTTCTGTAAACTATACCTCCTGTGCCAGTAAACAGTCCTAAACGGAAACGTATATTGCCTTCAGAGGTAGCCAGGTCCTTTAGTCCAGCGACAGTATTTCATAGGGAGGAAAGAGCACTGAAGGATATGGATTCAGGGTGAGAGAATATGGTGAGGGTTTTGCTGTATGACAGAGAAGAGCAGGTCACATGAAGCGTGTGGTATTTTTCTTGGAGAGTCGGGACTTAGTTCTGTTTGTTACAACTTCAGAACATACAGTTTAATGCTGTTAACGCCTAAGAGATTATATCTTACGGAATTCAGGTATTGAAGGCTTTATTGGGTAAGGCTACGTTTATTTTCACTATTAGGGCTAACTAATGTGATTTGACTTTAAAAAGAAAATTTTTTGGTGTGTTTTGTGCTTTTACTTACTTTATTTCTTCTTTCTTCCCTCCTCTCCTCCCTGTTACTCGCCTGTGAAACCATCTCGTCAGGGATGCGCGTAAGTTCACTTCTGAATTTATAGCAAGAAATGAGGAAACTCTTAAAAAATAAGCAATGTTCTTAGCTGTCTTGTATCCCCACAGTGTTGTTGAATTCAAGATGGAAGAAAGCATGAAAAAGGCTGCAGAGGTTTTGAACAAGCATAGTCTTGGTGGAAGACCATTGAAAGTGAAAGAAGTAAGACGTGCATCTGTTCTTTCAGTATGTTGAATCTGAAGGTGAAGGGGTAGTTCTTGGTTGTGATTTATGGCTGACTCACTTGCAGATAAGGATAACTGACAAAAAGCAGGACTTGTCAAATAGGATTAAAAAAGATGAACAGGCTTTTTTTCCACCATCAGCACATACTGCTGGGCTTGAGTTTGAATGGGATTATCGCGACTAAATGTAATTTAAAGGGGAGATGCTGATGGCAGCAGTGCAGCGCTCAGACAAAGCCAGTGTTTGGCTTTGACTGCAGGAATATCTTCTTGTTTAGTGATGTAAAAAACCCTGCCCAAGTATTACCTGTTCCTGACTGCCTTCCCTTTTAATTCTGCATCCTAACAAATGTATGGTACAGACAATTTCCTAGAAGCAGCTGGTTTCTATAATGCCTCAAAGATCTAATTCCATTGTAATGGCTCTGCTGTTGTCAACCAGCTATTGTTCAGCTCTACCGGGAGTTAATCTTCACCACTGATGAGTTTAAAGTTTTATTCCAGCAGTTTGGAAGCCGTAGCTATGTTGAAGGTTCAGTTAACAAAAATAATCAGGGACTTACTGACTCTTGGCCTTAGGGGGTGTGAGCTGTGTTCTTGGCTAAGCAGGCTTCATGTTCTCTTGTGCCCTGCCCACTTAATGGTGGGGGGAAAGATGTCTGCATGAGTATGAGATAGAGGGTGTGTGGGGAGGGTCCACCCTTGGTAACCCACTTCCGGAGCGCTTGGGAAGGGGGATGAGGACAGCAAGTGGCTGGATGAATTGTCTCCGACTGGATGATTTTGTGAGTAATGAATTCTGGGGGCAGCACCCTGCTTCTGGTTGAACACCATTGACCTCTCACTACCCTTTAAAGGGAAGAAGAGGTGAGATGGAAGGTTAGAAAAACATAGCTGTACTGGAAGTCATCGGACACTGACTTCTCTAAGAGGCCCTTGGAAAAAAAAGCTGGTGAGAGTGGGCCACATCTGGGTCAGTGTTGCTGTTCGTGCAGCTAGTGCTGGAGGGCAGGTGGCCCCTTGGTATCAGTCCATGAGAAGAGATGGCTATAATTTGCCCAGCTCTCCATGAAACCTTTCTGCCAGCATGACACAGAACAGAAATGGTACTTCAAATTGGTGAAGAATCATTTTACCAGTATTAGGGACTTTAGCAACACTTAGCCCAGCCAGGTGCCCCAGTCCGGCTGTGTGGATGGATTAAATTATTGTAGCTGACCATCAGCAACGGTTTTGCCCACTGTCCGGTACGTACTTCCCCGTGTTGGCTGTCTCACTGCTGATGAGCATGAAGGCCTTAAAGTGACATCATAAAAATACTGTGGCAGAATAGGGAAAGCTCTTTGCCTGCTCAGGAGGCTTTAGTCTGTGTGACAACCACTCCTGGCTTTCTATTGGAGCCCGTCTGGTTTGAGGCAGTACCCTATTTTAACAGTGAAATAGGGCATTTAAATCAAAGTGACTTCACTTGAATGTGTTCTCCACCTCAGACTGCTCTCATTTTCTGTAGCTGAAACAATCACCTTTCTCCTGTTTTCAAAATGTGCTATTGTTTAGTCTTCAAATTCGGATTGAGATGAAAATTAACTCAAATAGCTTTTATTTTTAAAGCATCTGTATTTCTGACTGATTAATTCTATTTGACATTTCACTCTCTTCAGCAGTCTTGCAGTGCTGTTGCATTTTGCTCACTGAATACGGCGTGACGTTTCCAACCTAAGTCACAGAAGTTCACCTCGTATTGTGAAGGTGCTTACGTTCACTTTCACTCTAAAGTGAAGTGACAAGAATTAATATTATTTCCTTCCTTGAATTCTTCATCCAATGTTCATGTTCTCTGGCATGTCCTAAAATCCTGAGGTTAAGCAGCAATAGGGGGATACATTGAAAGGGTTTGTTTTGGGTTAGGAAGCCAGTGTGGGGGTTAAAAGAAAGCATTGCCCAACCCCGTCTTCTGGAAATTTTACACACTATATATCGTCTTGTAAAGAAATCCAAGTGCAAGGTGAATAACTGTTGTGATGTTTTGAAGATGCCAGGAGTTAGTTGACATTTGCCTTCCAAAACCTCTCCAATGCCATTCTGGGTTTATCAGTCTTTGGAGCAGATGTAGCTGTGAGGTTTAGTGTTGGTATTGAGTAATTGATAAACGCTTTCAGGAATAACTTGCTAACTTGAAGGGTGCTGGCACATTGACTGAAAGAAAATAAATTGCTGGATTTGAAGTAGTTGGCTGGGGATCTGTTTGGAGCAGGTAGTCCTGTATAAAGGGAAAGCCCCTCTTGTCTTGACTGATTCATGCCCCCGATCCCCACGTGTTTGGAGCCCGGAGGAAGCTGAGCGTGGTGCTTGTGTTGTTGCAGGATCCCGATGGTGAGCACGCCCGCAGAGCGATGCAGAAGGTCATGGCAGCTGCTGGTGGAATGGGTATCGGGCCAGGCCCAGGCGGCCCTGGCATGATCAACATCCCGCCCAGTATCCTGAACAATCCCAACATACCAAATGAGATCATTCACGCCCTACAGGCCGGGAGACTTGGGAGCACTGTCTTCGTGGCAAATGTAAGTGCTGTGTGACCCGCGGACAGAATATCTGGGTCTGATCTGAGATGAGTGTAATGAGTTAGAAGAAAAGCCTTAGACCATCCGTCCCAGTGAAACTGAGGAGTAACATATTCTGTGGTTAGTCTCGTGGAGCCTCTGTGCTAGTGAAGCTGTAAATTAAGATGTACCCTGTATGTTACAGTGTCTGTTAATTTGTGGTTTTGAACAATGCCAAAAACGTTGCATTAAGCTCTGGAGCATTCTTTATGCTATTTAAATTGTATCCTGTCTCCATGAAGAGTCTTAGTTTCTTAAGGTCACTGATATCAGGAAAGAAAACACAAGAAATCTAAAGCTGTTTTTTGATGGAATTCTTTCTCATGCTTCCAATATCACTTGTCTTCCAGCTGGATTACAAGGTTGGTTGGAAGAAGCTGAAGGAAGTGTTCAGCATGGCTGGTGTGGTGGTTCGGGCAGACATCCTGGAAGATAAGGATGGCAAAAGTCGTGGGATCGGCACCGTCACTTTTGAGCAAGCGATAGAGGCTGTACAGGCTATATGTATCCTTGCAGAGTAACGACGCTAAACACTAGGCAAACAGCTTGGTGAACAAAGCAGGGCGAACATATGAGTTGGGATGTTACAGGTGAGGATGTTGCCTTGTCACGGAAAGTCAAGCCACTGCAGTGGATGGAAGACGTGAGGAAAACTGAAAAAGTCCGTCTTGAAAAAATTGTGGTTTGCTCAGAATCGTTAATGAGGTGGAGTCTTTTTCCCGTGTGGGTATATGTGTTGCTAGCCCAAATAGTAAATTTCTGTCTCTGGGTTGTGGCTAGTATTTAAAATGCAATTTCTGAGCGAAGATTTGTCTTAAATCCCTGTGGCAGCGTTGAAGAAGGATGTGACAAATCCATGTTCCTCTGCTCCCCCTACTCCTACGTAGTGCAAGCCATGCTCTGCTACATTGCAGTCTACAAAAACCAACCCAAACAGCAGCAAACTACAGATCCCGCTGTGTGCGTGATCTCTCGGTTTGTGGCCATGGTATGGAAAGAGGAAAGTATTCCTCTCTTTCCCCTCCCAAAGCTTCTGTTTGAGCGTTAATTCCATTCTGCGTGTGCACCTACTAAGTTAAGCTTTGTGGGAACAAAATGGCACAGATTTCACGTGATTGACTCGTGGCATACTTCAAAATTTGGCTTTTGATTTGGGAATCTGGAGAGCTTTTGCATGTTTCCTCCTGTTCTAAATAGCTGGTGTTCCCCTTGAAGCGTGGAAACACCTGAGCTGCTTTGGAGGCACATTTTGAGTGACTCTTCGTGAACCTAATCTTAACCAGAGCAGTATTTTTAACTCATGTTTCAGTTTTTATAAGCCGTTCTTTGAATATGCAGTTCTTTAGATTTCTAAGCTATTTAGTTTTGGAGAAGGCAGAAGGAATTTTGATCCTCCGTGGACGTCAGCTCCAGCAGGACCTGCAGAGGGTGATTTGCTGGCTGCACCCTGCATCAGCACTTAAAGCCTTTAAGACTTGGTGTGGTTCTAGCACTTGAACTATGGTCCTTAATGAAACACTAGCGATGTTTAATGGGCAGTTGCTGTTTGACAGACCGATGCATGTTAAAATGGTAAGCATGTTCAAATTTGCACTGCTTTTGGAACTAGTAGTTGTGCTCCAGGTTTTGGATGACGTTAGGTTTCACGGTTGGGTCAGAATAGGAGGCGTGGAAATGTGTGACTTGCCTAATTCCTAGTGATGTCAACTCACACCATCAGGGAAGGTTAATTCTGATTGTTTAGCTAGAAGACAGTTGTAAGTACAGTGAAGATTGCTTTAGCTCTAGGCTTCTGTGTTTTAATTTAAAGAAAAAAAGGGGCAAGAAATAATTTCTTACCTTTGTCACAACCTTTAATGTATTTCATTGTGTTTAGGATGAACGAGCCTTTCCCAAAGGAGACTTCTTCCCTCCAGAGCGGCCCCAGCAACTTCCTCGTAAGTATCTCCTCCATGACGGAATGCGTTTCATCATGTATTTTGCTATTCGGCAACTGGGGCCTGATCCTAGCCCCAGTAAGACTGGAAAGCTGGGATCCAGATGGTCTGAATAGTATCAAAGGGGGAAACTAAAGAAGCCTGCTCAGTCTTGTCCTTGTTTTGTTCTTTTTTTGGATACTTCTTTCAGCTCAGAGCTAGAAGCTTGTTTTAAAACAGCATCCCATTCACGTTCCGAAGGCTTCAGAGTACCTCAGTTGCAATTCAAAGACCCTGATGCCTTATAAAACTTGTTAATAGTGGGATTTAATCAGTCCATAGAGAAAAACACCATGATGGCAATCGGGGTATCTGATGTCCTTCCTTCAGTTGGAAGGGCTGAATTGAGGACCTGAGAATCTTCCAGGTCTTCAGGATTCTGAAGGGGATCGTACCAAGGGATGGGGAAGAGGGAGCCAGCTCTTCTCAGTGGTTCCCAGTGATGGGGCAGGAACAGTGAGCATGAACTGAAACACAGGAGATTCCATCTGAAGGAAATCTCACGTTTCCTGAAGAGCCCGGGGAATCCCCATCCTTGGAGATATTCAAGAGCTGTGTGGATGTGGGCTGAGTAACTGGCTCTCGGAGACCCTGCCTGAGCCCATGGCATTGGAGCAGGTGGCTTCCAGTGGTCCCTTCCAACCTCAACCATCCTGTGAGAAGAGACCGAAAGTATGGAACAGGAGGAGCCAGTGGCAGGGGGGCACGGGCTTAATTTGTTGAAATACAGCAAAAATGTGAAGAGTGGCTGATAACATAATGCTGTTAACTCAGCCAGGTGCTGTTTTCTTAAGCATGGGAACCGAACCTGTTGTGTGCTGCTAACTTGCACAATTTTAGTGATGGTCAATCAATGCATCCCTTAATTAGCTCAGTTTGGTGTGTATCAAAGCCTTCTCCAGCAGCAGCGTTCCTGCATTTTTTTGCTGCCTTGGCTTTCTGTAACAGTACCACCTCTTCAGGAGAATGTCCTGGGGTTCCAGATTAATTATCTTTGCATAAAATTCACGAAGTACCAGTGGAAGCCGTTTTCTGGGGCGGGGATGAGGTATCGTGTGTTGTTTTAAAACAAGATTCAACGCTTCCTGTGTTTATTATGCTGAGCTGTAAATGAGGGAGTCCTCTTCTCACAGGCAAAGACTGCTGTTAAGCTGCTGTCGGATGTGCAGAGAACTCTTTCCTCCTGGTTAACTCTAAGGAAAACATGAGGGCTTTTTCTTCTTTCTTTGGACTGGGGAATCCGGAATTCATTTGGGTACAGGCAGAGTCAAAGTGATGCCTGGGAACGATGTACTCTGTTTGTTCAGAGAAGAGGCTGGCTGTGTGCTCTCAATTCTATAGGTGGCTAATCCTAACGATAGGTTGAACTCTGTGGTTCAATTCTTACCTACAAGGGAAGAACCTTGGCAAAGGTGGAAATAAGCCATTTGTCAATCAAGGGTGATATTGTGCAAAGGTTAGAAGATCTTTATCCTAAATTGCCCACTCTAATCTCCTTAGATCGAGGAGTCGCACAACATAAGCAGTGTTCTAGCCAGTTATTTTTCAGGAGTCAGCTTAAAACCAACCAACCAAGTTTTCTCAGTAGTAAGATGGAAAAAGAATGATGAGAAAAAAAAATTTGAGCGAGTTTTTAGTATATTTCAAGACACATCTCCTCTGGATTTCCTATACACTTTCATGCTTTAAATACACCCCCCAAAGCGGGGACACAGCAAGCTTTTTGGAGAATGGAAGTCAATTACTTAAGAATAAAACTTGCTGTTTTGTCAAACTATGGAAAGAAGGCTTTTTTGATATCTGAATATTTTCTTCAGATGGTCTTGGTGGTATTGGCATGGGATTAGGACCTGGAGGTCAACCTATTGATGCAAATCATTTAAACAAAGGCATGGGAATGGGCAACATGGGACCTGGAGGTAAGAAGATTACTCCTATGCTTTTGTTTCATGAGAGCTTTAAGCTGTGTAGAAGGTAGATAGTTTGTTTTGCCTACACAAAAAGTTGAAGTGTCTCAGGAGTGTTAAAGCCAATTGAGGTTTTGTTGAGCTAAGTAATGAGCTTGATAATGGAAACTTGAATTTAACCAACTGCTCCATTTTTTTTTTTCACCGTGGTCAAGGCACAGCTCTCATTTTCTGACTCTTGAGCATGAGCAGCAGACACTGCAAATATACATTAAACTTCAAAAACCATCTGTCACTTTTAACACGTATTAGTGGGCTTGCAAATCTTCGTTTAGGACCTGTTTAAATAGCACAAGTTCTAAAGAGCCACCTAAAAAGTAGCACACATTCAGCTTTCAATTTATAAATGCCAATGGGTTTTTCCCCTTTGCTGCTTTATTTTCTGGGAAGGAACGTTGTGATCTACTCAGTTATCCCATGTAAGCTCGGCAGTCCAGGCGGTGGACGCGCTGTACGGTCTCTGTTTCTACAGCCAGGCTAATGGCTGAACTTTTGTAGAGTTACATCTGCTACATAAAGCTTTCTCTTTTATTTTGAGGAATGGGAATGGAAGGCATGGGCTTTGGAATGAATAAAATGGGAGGTAAGCTGCGTTTCTTGACATGTCTATAGCTGGGGCTTTCCAAAAGTCATGCGAATCGAGCTGTGTGTGTCCAGCAGTGCTTTGAAATCGTCACCAATTTACTACTAACTTGTTGCTTTTGGAGCATTAACAAAACTGCTGGAGATGTGTGGGGAAGGGTTAATACCTCAGACAAACTGTGACCAATGTTTTTGTCCTCTGACTGGTTAAAACTGCCCTTTGTTTAGGTGTGACCACATCTAGTGTTGTCAGTCTGTGCTGCAGGGTTGTCTTGGTGCCTGTGGAAGTGGTCTGTGAGAGCAATTGGAGGGGGTGCGGTGTGGCATTAAGTCAAAATGCAGGGCTAAAAAGTCCCTAAAACTGTTTTCTTTCAGGATTGGAAGGTCCTTTTGGCATGGAGAACATTGGTCGCTTCCCAGCCGGGATGAACATGGGCCGAATGAGTGGTAGGCATCATTTTTTGTGTATCCCACTCCTGTTCTCTGGAAGTGTAACACTGGAGACACTCTCTAGACTGGTCATTTTCCTCTTTTACTGGAAAAACTTCAAGCTTGGAGCTGATGTGGTGTCCACAAGACACTTGTGCTGCTGAGCTGCAGAGAACAAGTAATTCGTTGAGGTTGTCTTGAAGGACTAGTTTAGAAAGAGATAAACTGTGTCCACCTGTATTCCCCAACCAGACAGTGCCTCAAATATGTTTGTCCATATTGAGCTGAGTTCCTGCTTTCTGTTGGTGTTTTGGTCTCAAGGAGACGCGATAAAGTGATCAGGAGAACATCATAAACAACTCACTGTGCTGTTAATCTTTAAAAATTGTTCCCGTATTAAAACAGCCTCAGGAGTCGTTTAGTCGCCCTGAAGAACATCTCAAACTTGATCTTTTCAGAGATGGATCGTGCGATGGGTGGAGGATTTGAAAGAGAATTTGGAAGAAATGAAATGGGAATGTCTCGTAGTTTTGGAGAGACCTTGGAGAGAGGGATAGGTGAGTATGCTGAGCGAAGGACTCATGCTGCCTGCTTGTCTTACCAGAGCCATATGTAAAAACCAGGTGTGTTTTGCTACAGCAAAGCAGACTGTTTTATATGTATTTGCTGAGGTAGTTTGGTTTTGCTCAAGCTCCTGAGAGCTGACCAGAAGGCAGGTGGATGCCCTAGTGTCATTTGTGGGGCCGCCTAATGGAATTTCAGATGTGACAGGAGCCTTCTGGCAGCCTCAATGCCCTGCCTTGTGTCTCGAAACTTCATGCTAAACCTCCGTGTATGCGTGTGGCAGAGAGGGTTGTGCATGATGGGTGACCCAGTCCTGGCACTAAAAGAGTCTGGGGCCTAGACGGTGGGGAGGAAAAATACAGCGAAACTTCGCCCCCCCCC
>NW_010427015.1:2519-4395 GCF_000710305.1 Buceros rhinoceros silvestris | reverse complement strand
TGGAGTTAATTTTATTTGCTTAATGCCTGAATCACTTCATTTGACAACCAGGAGTTGGCTCTGCCTCCCTTTTCTGGGAGGCTCTAAACAAATGCACAACGCTGCTGGCTTTTGGCTGAAAAAACATGGAATGTTTATTGCTGTTGGTTCTTCATTAAAAACAAAACTTGAGCAAGTACAAATGTCATGTAACCCAAACCCGTTCTGTGTTACTTAAGGTACTCCTGAAGCTCAAAGTCCCACAGCAGGATGAGCGCTGCTCGTAAATGTTCGGCTTTCCTGAGCATAGGCTCAGCTTAGGGTTACGTGTCTTGTCTCTCTTCATTAAGTACAAGTAGATAATCTAAGTGGTGCTTTATTCCCCTCAAATAGGAACCGAACTCAACAGGATTTTTACAGTGCTGCAGGGCTAAACTTGACTTGGTAGATAAGTGAAGGTCCGTCGTACAACAGCAGAGTGGCCTAAACTCCGGAGAGGGATCGGTCCTCTTCCTGCAGGACCTCAAGGGCTCTGTAGCAGAGTTGGGACCTCTCAGTTAAGGGATTTTATGGAGCAGACACAGAAACCGCGTTCCTGTGTTTTGTGGCATGGGCAACCTCTTTCTGTCGCTTTCCACGTTAAAAGGCCCGGTGTGCCCTGTGACTTCACACCCTGCTGTGGTTCATGGCGGGGATTTGCTTCCCTTTTCCTGGAGCTCTGGCAATAAGAGGGCTCTTGGGTCTGGGCGAGCTTTTCTTGTCAAAGTCTCTCCCTGGCTTGGCAGCAGCAATCTTTGAGTTGAGTGGCAAGAAGGACGCGATTTCATTCCTCTTCTAAGCAATCTGGACTGTAATTTCAGTTACTAAATTGCTGCCGTTGCTGCTTAATTCCCAGTGTTCTGCGCAGGACAGCTTGCGGCTAAGATGGTACTTAAAACACCGCTTCTGCCACCCCGTCTTCTCCCAGGTTTGCATCCAGAAATGCCTTCAAAACATTCTGGTTTTGGAAGGCTCCCTTTGTTAAGCTCCTTCGCGAAGGAATCAACTTTCCTCCATCCCTGGATGAGATGGGCTGATGAGATGATATGCTGTAGTCTGGTCCGCGTTAGCGCCAGGACTCTTAATTACCATCTGAAATAAAACTTTGCTTCATGCCCTGCAGCAGCAGAGTACACAGCGTGCAGGAACTCCTCTGAATGGTGATAAAGCTCAAAGTGTTGAGTAGTGAGTGTTTTGGTTTTTTTTTTTTTTTTTGTCCCTATCTGATGACTGACGGTCGGTGTGTTGTGTTGCAGGTGGTGGAAATGCCAGCATTCCTGGGATTGAGAGGATGGCACCAGGCATTGATCGTATGGGCTCAGGAATAGAAAGAATACCTTCCGGAATGGGGCACGGGATGGAGAGAGTAGGGTCAGAGATAGACAGGATGGGTCTCGTTTTGGATCGCATGGGCTCCAACGTGGAGCGAATGGGTTCAGGAATTGACCGAATGGCCCCTCTGGGCATAGATCACATCGGTCCCAACATCGAGAGGATTGGCCCAGCTATCGAGAGGATGGGCTCTGGCATAGAAAGGATGGGTTCTGGCATAGGCTTTGGGATCGAGAGGATGGGTGCTACCATCGACCGCGTTGGCACCACCATGGACAGAATGGGGTCAGGCGTAGAACGTATGGGCTCCGGCATGGATAGGATGGGAATAGGCATGGAGCGGATGGTCCCTGCCGGCATGGGAACCGGCATGGGGCAGGTGATAGAGAGAATGCCGGCTGGCCTGGACCGCATAGGCGCCGCTCCGATGGAGAGAATAGGGATAGACCGTATGGGTGCTGCTGGCATGGAGAGGATGGGCTTGGAGCGCATCGGAGCCACCAACATGGAGAGAAAGGGGCCGGCC
>NW_010427015.1:0-2425 GCF_000710305.1 Buceros rhinoceros silvestris | reverse complement strand
GGGACCGCACCGGACCCACCAACATGGAGAGAATGGGCCCTGCCATGGGGCAGGGCATGGGAGCAGGCATAGACCGCATGGGACTTCCGATGGGAAGCAATTTTGAAAGACCAATGGACATGGAACGTGGCAACTTTGCAGGCAATTTTCCAGGCTCCCTGGGAGGAACCGGAGGTCCTGCAGCTGGAGTGGCCAGAAAAGCCTGCCAGATATTTGTGAGAAATGTGAGTAGCCACCTTCCTCCCGCCTCCACAGCTCGTGACGTTAGTTGTGCTGATGTGTTGGCCTCAGACAGAACGTCTAATAGCGGGTGCTGCCACGGGGGCAGGTGGGGCAGCTTGTAGAGTTGTGGCCGTTTCCCTCCCAGGAGCAGAGCTCGGGGCTGAGTGGGAGCTGTCCCAGGATGAGAAACCTGGTCTGTGGGTTGTTCACAGATCCTCAGTAACGCTCTGCTCTTCTCTTTTCACAGCTGCCATTTGATTTTACATGGAAAATGCTGAAAGATAAATTTAATGAGTGTGGTGAGTAACTTTCTCACTGGTAATTAACTACACTGAGAGTCGAATATGAATTAAAGAGTAGCTCCTGGCTGGCTGTGTCCCTGACACGAGCACCTTCACAAAATTTCACACAGACTTACTGAAACTGTAGATCTTAGTGTTGCCGAGTGCTGGGAGGGCATTTACCATCCCTGCTCTACCAGCCAGAGTCCTGCAGCGCTGGAAAGCAGTCGGTGCCTGGCCAGTCGATATCCCAGTCACCACCTGCTGCTCCCAGCAGCTGTGCCCTTCTCTGTCTCAGGGCTGGGCTTACCCTGTCAGGGCCCCTCGGTAGCTGCAGGAAGAGGTAGGGAAGTGCAGAGAACTGGAAAGCACCTGCAGACACTCTGTGTGGCAGAACTGTCCTTAAAAAAATAATTGAGAGAATTTCTGAGTCAGCTCCTGGCTGTTGAGGGCTGCTGCTCAGCTCGGGACGTTTCTCCTGGCAGTGGTCGCTGTGCCCAGACTTTGCTGCCCCACATCTCGTGCTGCTTGTCTGATGGCAAAGCCAAGTCCCAACCCCACCAGTCTCACCAGTTAGTGTGAAGTGCTGACAGATTGCACAGGACTCGTTAGCCTGAGCCTTGCTCCATTCATCTACCTCTCATGCTGCTGCTTGAGAGAACCAGTTTGAATGAATTCATCTCAAACTGGGAATGCTGGTTTAAAACAACCACTTGGTAAAGTCCTCCTGAAGCCCCACCCCAGCACTGGCAGCTTCTAAAGGTTCCTGTGGTTCGGGGGAGCATCGAGAGGTGCCCGCGAGGTTCACCAGGCCCTCCCTTCCCTCCGCAGGCCACGTGCTGTACGCTGACATCAAGATGGAGAACGGCAAGTCGAAAGGGTGCGGGGTGGTCCGGTTCGAGTCCCCGGAAGTGGCGGAGCGAGCCTGCCGCATGATGAACGGGATCCAGCTCCGCGGGAGGGAGATCGACGTGCGAATCGATAGAAACGCTTAAGTAGTTGCCTTTTTAACACGGATACCAGATTTTGGAATTTGTATTTTTTTTTTCCTGTTTAACCATTTTAATTTGACTGGATGTAAAGGTGTTAAAACAATTGAGTTGCTTTCTGGAGTAATTTTAATTACTTTTTTAACAAATGGATTTCCATTTTACTGTTTTTTGCATTGAAACTGCAATGTGCACAATCTTTTTTTGTAGTTGTGGCATCTTGTCGACGTTACAGATGTAAACAGTACGACTTTGATAATAAATGCGAGTTAAAGATTTCAGTCACAGCATCCGTTACTGGCAGCACCATCCCACGCTTGCAGAACTACCTGTAAACTGAGTGTGGTGAACTGGAATTTGTATCGTGAAGTGGCAGGAGCAAATGTTCCTCGTGGTTGTCGGCTTATGACAGCACCGGCCCGTCTTTGAAACGCTGCTTCTGTGTCGAATGTTCTCAGGCGCAGGGGCCTTCACACCCCCTCGGTGACCACTCAAGGCTGGTGGCTTCGTTTTTTTTCTCCAGTGGCAATACTGATTTAAACAAATAAATAAAATATCCTCTATCTTCAGTTGTGTCAGTGCCGTTCTGAAGGCCTGAACCAAGAATGGGTTGAGAAACCTCATTTTTGTTTCTGATGTGGAGCATTTCAGTGAGGGCCGTGCACAGACGTGCATCAGGTTTGGTCAGGGGCTGTGGCAGGCGAAGGGCAGAAAGTGGAATATTTTCCCTTCTGCACCAAACACGGCTTTGATAATGCAAAGGGGAAGCGATTATTTTTGAGTGGGAATTCCTGTGGCAGAGCTGAAGGGTTTCTCACCCCGGTCGGGAAGCTGTGCTCCCCCCCAGGACTAAGGGGGAAGGAAAAGAACTCGGGGGCTTGTTGCTGGGGGCAGGATGTGGCTGCTCGGAGCCCCTTGCTCTTCCTCGCTGAG
>NW_010427014.1:0-1892 GCF_000710305.1 Buceros rhinoceros silvestris | reverse complement strand
CCGCCCGCGGGGGCGGCGGGTTGTGGAGCGCACCACAGACGGGCTGTGGGTGTCGAGTGTCTCCGGGCGATCCGGGATTCCTCGTGTTTGAGTGCTCCCCGGGTCACCTGCGGAACGAACCGCTCCCGAACAGGTACTGGCTCACCTTTGGATGAGGTGGTGGGTCCAGGTGCTAATGAAAAATCCGCTTTACCGGTAAAATATTCGATGCAGCACATTTTGTTCATCTGTTCCTTGTAATAAAGATTTGCTAAATTCCATCCTCATAGCTCCAAATGATAAAGTCATGAAATGAAAACGTTTAATGGCAGAGTGAGAGTTGGGCAGGAGGGGAACAACCCGATTTACAACTGAGCCGGCACAGTGACATGTTTGTTACCTGACAGGAGTGTTCAGTTTGTTCTCAGCCAAGTTTCAGAACAAGCTAGTGATAAAAAAAAGGAATTTCATTCATCACTGCATTTCCAAGTTAAGCATTTCAAAGAGTAGAAGCCGTAAGCGCTTTCCAGTTCCCTTCAGATGACTCGGTGGTGGATACTGCCTTCATTGCCATTTGAAATGCCCTGTCCATATGCAGAGCTCAATCATCTTCTGGGGGAACGCAATGCCGATTCTCCTCGGCTTCCTTTCTAAAGGCTTTCATCAATCTCAGTCACCCACCCGTTTTCCTTGTCTCTGTTTTATAGAGAATGAAAGCCAGTCGTGGCACGGTTTTATCTCAAATCGTGTAAGAGATGTGCCACTGCGGAAACCGTGCTGACCGATGGAACAGATTGCTCCGAACACAGCTCTTCATCGCAGCTTCAAACACTCCGGAGCTGCTGGTGAAGCTAAAGGCCTTGGTTCCTCGCAGGCAGGTTGATTTGGCAAATTATCACAGGCCAGTCCCCAAGTTTCAGGTACCAACTGATTTTCATAGTGCCCAAGTCTTCTTTCCAAAGCCAATGCATTTAATTTAGGAATCAGTTTTATGTCCTGTAGAATGTTCTCCCTACATTGTTTGGGGGTTTTGGTGTTTGTTAACACAATCTCCTTTTTTCTCTTTTTGGCTGAGTGATGTTTTAGTGTTCAGGTACTTTATTTGCCAAACTTAGGCTTTATTATTAAGAAATCCTCACTGAAATTAGGAGAACAAAAATATACATTTATTCATCATCATCATGGCTTGGCTTCGCGAACGAAGATCTGGGAAGGGTTTTCTCCACGCTCACTGCAAGCGATGAGTGCACCCTCCGGGTCTGCGCGGTGGGTTTTTTAGGTGAGGCTCAGCGTGTGCGGAGCTGGCTCCACCCTTTACACCTGAGGTTCATCTGCCAGGGCCTAGCGAGCCTGGATGGCGACAGCGAAGTCCTCGGGTCGTAGGTTTGGTTAGAGCATCCTTCTCTTAGATGATGGATGCCTTACAGGGCTAAACAAGCTCCATCCGCCCGGGTTTGGAGTCAGAGTTGTCCTTCTCCTAGGATGGCTGCCCGAAGGCTAGTGAGCCCATCCTGCCCGTGGACACACTTTGTCTGACCCTTCAGCTGAGACCTGTCTGGCCTGGGAGACCCCACCGGAGGCACATGCCACCACCAGCACAGCTCTCAACCTCACAAGGGCACGCAAGCTCCTTCCCGACGGCAAGGGGGTGCCCGTGAAAGAGTCGCTGCTCTACCTCCAGACATCACAGACCTGGGCACGGGGCAGCCGGGGCCTGTCAAGACGGACACGGGGCAGCCGAGGCTGCCAAGAACAGGAGTCCTGGAGGTCATACATTAATTGTAAGGTTAAAAAATATGCTTCTCAGTTACATGCATCATGACAGACACAGCTAATGTGAAAGTTTGGTTCTTCTGTCGGCAAAAAAAAAGTACGTGTGGAATGTGCTTGGTTGTTAAGATGGGAAAGGAGTA
>NW_010427013.1:1223-3595 GCF_000710305.1 Buceros rhinoceros silvestris | reverse complement strand
AGCGGGCGGGAGGGGCGGGAGAGGCAGTTGTCATCTCCCTGACAGCCGCTGCGGAAGAGACAGTCGGACGCTCCGGGGACAGGGAGGGCATCCTTTAAAAACCCTTTTCCAAACAAACGTCAAGGAACTGCAGGCGTTTAAATTTCCTCCTGTCCTGTTTTAAAGCCAAAGGTGGCAATCGAATTACTAGCAGGAGCCTGAACGCAGAACAGAGCCAAGACCTCCACCCAGCAAGAGATGGCTGAAGGGCAACCGCGGTACAGTAAGTTGTTGACCATCGCCCAGTTTCCAAATCCTCTTTCTGACTGACAGTGCTGGTATCCTGCACAGCCCCAGCTTATGAAGTGCTGGAAAGAGGCTAAGGGATCCTAAGCACTGAGTATCCTCAACTGTCTTTGACTTTAAAGAGCTGAAGGTTGCTCATTCCTTCTGGGGGCTCAGTGCAGGTCCAGGCAGAGCTGACAGCAAAGTGCCTCTGCAGAGGGCTGAGGAACACCACAGCCAGCACCAGACGAGAGGTCAAATCAAGCCCTTGGGGCAGCTTCTTTATCAAATGAGTTTGAGTTTTCTTCCTTTTTATGTTGTATGTATTATCTACTAGCAGACAAAATTTATTACATTTAAATCATAGCTCAAATGTTACCACCACCTATTTTTTTTCCCCCAAGTTTCACGTCACCAATAGAGAAGCACAAGGTATAGACCTGGTCAAATACAGACAATGACTCTTAAAATGGAGAACTGCTTCAACACTTTAACTAGCACTGTTGTGGAAGCTTAAGTGCACTCAGTTCCATCCTCATTCTCCAACTTTCCTTGACCAGTATTACATTGTGTTTAAGGTGAGCATTCAGGGTGGCTCTGTAGTATTAGAGCTGGTTTATTGCTTAGCTTCATTTTTAAATGGCTGGTCACCTTAAACTCATTTGTATAATCCATAAACCTTTTAACCATAAGAAAAAAAAAAAGACTGCCTTGTTGAAGACCTATCTAGGATTACAGAAAGTGGACCCCAGTATTCCTCTGCATAGTAAGGATAACACATAACTTGGTTTCATGATTGTTTTGTGCTGATGCTATATACTACACATATAAGACAGTGAATGAGAAGGGGACCTGCAGTTAGAGCCGTTGCATGCTTTAACTAAATGCAGTTATTGCAGATAACAGGTAGGTTTCTTTTTGCACAACTAATCATTCTGAAAAGTTTCAAACTCATCAGAATGTACTAAAATGTACCCTAAATTTGACATTTTTCAAGGGCAGTGAAGAAACATCCAACTATTTCCTTGCTTCCCTCAGCTCAACTGCTTCTTTCCAAGCTGTGAGCCTGGGATGATTCCTTGGAGAAGGATGGACATAAAATATGCAATACTTACCTGAAGCAGGTAGAGAGCCTTCAAGGAAATACAGAACACTTTGCAGTGCAATAGTAACATCAGAAATGTGGCTTCCCTTTACTTGGCTTTTCACTGGAGCAAAGGGTATTTTTCTCCCCCATCGTTCCACCAACTGAACACCACAGTGAGAAGATAGATGATGTCACAAGGAAATAAGAGTTTTACCCTGGTAATGCATGACAGTTACCAAAAACTTTTTAAGGTTTCAAGTAAGAGTATTTGCACACCTTGCTTTCATTTCTATTAAAAATACCTGATGGAAGCAACCAACAATAAAAATTCTCACTAGTAAGGATAGTTTAGACCCCTTGCGCCTGTGTGTTAAACAGGCGGTACTGTTCTGTGTGGGAAGAAAGCTAATGGTAGAGGTTGTATCTCCACATACAGCTTAAAAGTTTAGGTTTTGTTTTGATTTAAACCTTTGACTATTGCCATTGCTCTGTGTGACCTTTCCTGCAGTTGGAAATTACTGGGGCAAATGCTATGTTCTTTAATCCTCAAGTTGTTGTAAGAGAAGGTGCTAAGTGTTGTCTTAAAATGGATTATGCCATCTATGGATTCCCCTACTGGAAAGCCTTTCAGATGATGGAGTAACTCTTGACAGGAAAAAGTGTAAGAATTAATATTTAATTTAAAAATAATCTTGGAATTTCAAAGGAACATTTACAGCTTTCTGCAATCTATCCAAATTAAATGATTTAATGATATTTATCATAGTGAGATACACATACACAAAATCACATAGTATTGATCAGTATTTGAGAAAAAAATTGTTTCCTCTTAAATATGCATATGATGAGGAAGATACTTCCTCTATCTCCATAAACGGTCATTTCATTTCTTAAGAAAAAGCAGCTCTGATTTCAATTTAAATGGGATCAAGATTTTTAGTTTAGTAACTGTAGTGAAGAAAAAATCTGCAAACTGTGACTGAATGCATCCTGGATCAAACTGCAATTCAATTTTTAATAT
>NW_010427013.1:0-820 GCF_000710305.1 Buceros rhinoceros silvestris | reverse complement strand
GGGGGGGGGGAAATCAACCTCTTGGAATAGAACCTGGAGATTTTCTTCTATATTACTTTACTTTTATGAGTAAGAAGGTTAAAACCCCCAATATGACTTCTCCTTCATATACAGATAGAAAATACCTGTCTATCATCTAAAAATGTGTGACATAATGGAATTCAAGCATCTTTTCACCCTTTAATATTTTTGTGAAAACAGATGTTGAGTATCATATAATTCCTTGTTCCTCAGCATTGCAAAGCAGTGCAATGCACTGTTTTCAGAAGACAGAGAATTTAGACCTTACTGCTTAAAAATATTTAATAGAAGTGACTTCAAATGAGCTCTTGAGGGGCAACTTAATCACAACACAGCCTTACAAGGACTGCCGCTGATATAAATGTTCAGTGTCATCTCATTTAAATAACAATGCAAAAGTCAGGAACTTGAAAGGGGTGGGAAGGAAAGAGAAGGGAAGCATGCCTAGAGAAGAAACCACTGTGTTTACTCCTCATAGTCAAATTTTATTCCATCTGACCACCCAGTAATGAGATATTTCCTTATTTCCTTCCAAGTATCAGTAGCTGATTTCAGTTTTTAATACACAACATAGGGCCTGATTCAAATTTACCTAAGGTTAATGAGTCCAATGTAAATTACCTGATCAAGATAAATGACTACTGCAAGCTACTGCTGCTTACAGGGATTACCACTAGCATATTCTTCAAAGTAATATTAATAATATAAAACTAACTCACCTGAAATTTACTAAAGCAAGTTCACAGAATAGATCTTCCCTACTATTATTCTTTTAAAGCTTTAAATAAATTAATTTAAT
>NW_010427012.1:0-7364 GCF_000710305.1 Buceros rhinoceros silvestris | reverse complement strand
TGGGAAGAGGAATGAGGGTTTGTCCCCCCTAAAAGTGAACCAGAAGTTTCTTCTCTCATCAACAGGGCTGTGTAAATTGTTCATGGGCTGGTTAAATGTCCACAGCAGTGCTCAAGCGCACGTCACGCTGCGGCTCTGGACCGTCACCCCTTCCGCAATGACGCCCTCCGCCCCTCCACCCGCTGGCATTAGGAATATTAAGTTACGTTTTGATCGGGTGCTATTGCTGCTCATCTCGCCTGTTTCCGCTCTCAGCTGCTGAGAACAGGCTTACAGATTTGTCAGGTAAAGCTTTATTCCCTTAAAAAATGGATTAGAAAAACCATCTGGAGTATTTTTTCAAAGCCCGCCTGAACTCCTCCAGCTGTTGTGTGACCTCATCCTTTATTAATTTCTGTAGACTCGTATTTACTATTGAGATCAACCCTACAAGTGTATAATTTCCTGATTTCTTTCCAGCTACTTTATTAAAGATTGGGGTTAGAGATTCTCCCCCCCTGAGTCCCCTGATAACCCTCCTGCTCTCGCAGGAGTTGTTAAGGAGCGGATGATGCATCACAGGTTCCTTTATAGCAACAATAATTGTTCTGCTCGGCAGCAACCGTGGTTTATATATTGCAGTTTTCCCAAAATTGTTTTTCTTCTTTCCCTTATTGCTAAGGAAGATATTGGCACCAAAATGTGATTTGAGAGCTCATATTCCCTTATTTTCTCCCCTACCTGAAGCCAGTGCAGATGCTACGTTTGCGATGCCACCGCTGACATCTGCGTAACCGAATCCAGCCTCATAAACAGGAAGCAGAAGTGACAGCAGTAATCTCAATAGGTGCTTTTCTTCTGCTGAAGCCGTTATTTCAGACAGGATGTATAAATCACAGCGTCTCTGAAGTGTCCAGTTCCAAGTCTATGGCAATCCTCAGCGACATGGATATGCCCCAGCCCTTCGCCTCGCTGACAGCCTGGCTGCTTCCCCCAGGCGCCTGGAGCTGGCAAGTCTCTGCTTTGGGGGAGGAAGGGGGAGGGTGAGCGTCAGTACAAAAGACCATGAGATGATTTTTGTGTCTGTTTCTGCAGAAGCAGAAGAGTTTGTAAACACTTCCAGTGCGGGCATGGGTTCAGTACCCAGTCCCCAAACTGGTTGTCCTTCCCCAGATGTCCCAGTGCATGCTCTGGATGTGCCGCCAGCCTCTCGAGCTTTACTGGAAACACAGAGATTGTGTTTAACATATCAACGGGCGTAAAGTAGACGGGTGATTTATAAATATTTGCATCCTATAATTGTCTTTAGGAAAGATCATCTGGGTTAAATCGCGCTGGGACCTTTTTTCCGTGAGGAACATCAGGGTTGTTAACAAGTTTCATTTCCACCACTCAAGCAGCTAATGTGCAATCCCTCAGTCTGAGCACTCTTCTGCTTCAAATAGCACCTCCCGCGGGAGCCCCTCTAATCGGATGTGTTTGTCCACGTCTGGCGTGGGAAATGACTTCCCAGGCTGTCTAAAGGTTGCTGGGATGAGTCTTACTGCTACGAGATGGTTCTCCCGCGTGGCAGAAAGCAGAGGATATGGCTCTTCATGGGGAAGAGGAAGCAAAGAGCTGGCAACCCGTGTGGACCCAGCTGCCAACCTGCAAACTCTTTCTGGGAATGGTGGAAGAAGCTGAGCGCGGCTGGGTGAGACCTTCTAAGGTCTTCATGGTTTGCAGTACCATCACCCATGACAAAGCTACATCTTGACTTGTGTTTAAGGGCTAATTCTGAGTTTAATCAATCAATTCCAACAGTTCCTGAGGCCATTCTGAAGTGGGGTCTAGTGAAAGCAGCACAACATCATGCTGCATTTCTTCTGGCTGTGGAGAATGGACCCTCTGAGACTTTTTGAAGACGTAAAGAAGGTGACTTACGGACACGATCAAATATTTAAATGTTCTCCTGTAGCTGTCCACTTCCTGCCAGGAGGTTCTTTTTCAACATTTCAACCACATCGTAGAAGGCTGCAAATGAAGAAGAGAAGCAAAAGACTGGGGAAAAAGGTGAGGACAACGTAGGTGACCCTGTGGGTCACCTTAGGAACCATTTTTGCATTTAGATTCCAAAGTCAGAGGAGCTTCAAGACAAACCCGGACTCCTGGCTTTGGGAGCACCTGGGTGCAAATGTTGTGGCTTGGGCTTGACATCAGTTCAAAACGCCTTTTTGAGGTGGAATCGATAACCTGCAGAGTCTGTCTGGGCTGGCCTTGGGAGAGCTTGGGTGCAGATCTGTGGCCTAGGCAGAGGAGTCTCTTGTTGATATGACTGTGGAAACACGGTGTTGGGTAGGGGATGAAATGCCGAGGGAAGGTTGGAGGATTTAATAACATCTATTTTTGTATCTACTGGATGCCAACCGTCTGAACTAATAGAATGTAATTGGAAGACTGGATTTAGTAATTTTCTTTATCATTAGGTCTCGATGTACTTCTGTCAACTCCAAAATACTCATTACATGTAATTAGGAAGAGGATTAAAGTGGTGTTAAGATGCAGAATAATGATGGAGATCAATAAGGGCCAGTGGAAAAAACAAGCCACTTAGGAGAACGTCTCAAAAGTGTGAGCGGAAGAGGGCGTTTAAAAACACTGATAAAGACGAAGCTGGTGCTAGATAATGAAGACGAGACTTTGAAGGGAGTTGATCAGCAGAATCAAAGCGTTCGATGACTATACCTCCCCCTAAAATGAATCTCCCGTGTTTATTTGGATGGACTAAGTAACATTAGTAAGATGATTCCTGAAGAACTACCCTCTGTGTCTTTTCATAAACTTCCACCCCAAAGAGCATAATTAATTTCACAGTTGTATGGAAGAGTAATAAGAGAAAATCCATCCTTTGGGAGGTAGGTGGTAATTTCTATGTGACAGAAATTGTCATTAGTCACAGCGTGTAAAACCTTCCGATAATTTATGCACCAGAAATTGCCACGTTACGCCTATCACAGGGCTGGTGATGTGAAACTTAACAAGCTGATATTTCACTCTGATTTCCTCGAGCACGGTCCAATTTATTAAATCTAAATTCTAGATTAGCTTTAATATGAAATAAGATTTTTGTATTTCAGAGGCGTGTGTGTCAGAATGCAGGGGGCAGATAACGGGACAGCTAACACTAATCGTGTGCAGCGCTGGAAGATGGGTGAAGAGAGAAAGAGGAACATTTCTGACACTTCTGTTAAAGTGGGGGATACAAGAGAAGGAAAAGGAGCAAGCCTGGGTCTATACACCCCACAAAGCAGCAAACCACAAGACATTACCGATATGGGAATCTATTTCTGGCTCTATCATCAAGTCCCAGTATGACATCAGATGAATTATTGCAGGTCGGAAATGCGTTTCCAACAGATACCTATTAAACAGCAACAGGGCTGATAAAATGCCGCCATGGTTTCCCATCCTGCCCTGGCCGATGCCTCGCTGTACGTGGGACCCCACCATTGCAGCGTCCCCGTGCCGGTACTGCTGGCCGTCCCTGGCGGACTGCTGTCCCCCAGCTCCGCACAGGGCTTGCGTTCATTTTGCTATTGCTTCTGTTTGGTTTGTTGGCCAGTTCTGGTGATTCTGCACCAGCTCTGCCAGCGCAGCGGGGCAAACACCAGCAGCCCAGCTGAGCTTCTCCCAGCCTTGCTGCTCCCCGCACAGCTGGGCAGCGAAGGGGAAGAGTCTGGGGCAAAGGAAATCCTCTCTCCTGGCAGACACAGCCCAACGGCCAAGGGACCCCACACGCCCTTTTCTTTCCTCCCCCCAGCCTGCAGCACAGCAGGCGCCAGCTGCTTCCCTGCCTGCAGCTGGGGAGGCAGAACACACACGGGCATCAGGGCTGGGAACAGGCCAAAACGCAGACAATTAACCCCAAAATGGTGCTGGTGGGGCAGCTGTTCCTTTGAGCCGGGGCAGTGCCGGTGGGACACGCCAGCCAGCGCTGCCTGCTCGGGGACCTTGCGGTGTTCGGGTGGCTGCTGCTGCTGCAGCCCAATCAATCTCCTCTGCTTGTTTATAAGTATCTGTGACTCAAAGACGTTTTTCCTGCTCCTTAATTGCCAGTTTCCTGAGAAACCATTGCAGCTAGCCAATCAGCTGCCGAATTATGACTTAGTGACTGGATACGATGGGGAAAAATAAATACAGCGTTATTGGTAAATTGAACAGCACTTTTCTAAGTACATCACGTATTTATAAACAACACAAACATCTGCAGAAACCGAGAACCCTCCTGCCTTGCTAGAGGAGGGCTCTGAAGGTCTTACTGTGGGAAGCAGCACCTGCTCCCCTCAGCCTGTCTACTCGCAGGCGGGAGGATGCACACGGCGGGTACTTCGGTGGCCTCTGCCTGGGGACCGTGTGCTCCCTGTGACCCGAGGCAGGGTACACTGGATCTCTGTATTTCAATCTCTGCATCCATAAAACAGGACCAGTAATGCAGGGATCTGCCGGAATTGGCACCAGGGCACTGGAAGGGCATGGCCGAGGTGCTGCGAGGTCCCTGGGTGGAGGTGCCATGGGGCACCGACACGGCAGGCAGGGAAGGGGAGGGCAGCTGCCCGTCCTGGCAGCAGCGAGCGCTCCCACCGGCTCAGCTGTCCCCGCTGTGTTTCTAAACCCTGATTTGAATCCTGCCTCTCCTAAACTGGGCTGGCTTCCTGAGAGCCTGTATGGATTGGTACGGTGATTTTATTAAACAAGTTGAAATCCTTGGAGAAACCACAATACAGTATTATTGTTATTCTTCAGCATTGTTATAAGAGTGATGCACAAGATCGAAATAGGAGAGAGAAGACAATTTCTGCCATCAGCATTAGTCACTGCTCAATTACAGCTTCATTCAAAGCCATTAATTGGTAGAAAGAAATAAGCCTGTGAAGTCACTTTAGCACAGTATGTAATTTCCTTTATTCTTTTAATACTTGATTATGTTTGGGAAGCTGGAAAGTCTTTTTTAGCAATGATTTGGTAAAGCCACTCTAGCAGTTGTTAAGGGCTAGGAAACACAATGTCGGCTAATTTTGGATGAGATCAGAGGGAACTAGGGGAAAGGATGTAAAAAATACAATGGCATAGAAGAGAAAGATAAGTTGGAGGAGTGCAGCACCTAAACAACTGGGTGATGTGTCCGATGATTCAGCCTGGCAGGCAAGGGAACAGGAGAGCTGTGTACTGGGAAGTTGTCTCCGAAGGGTACGAGCAGCTGATGTACCCTCGTCCTCGCTTCCCGCAGCTGGCTGTCAGAACTGCCTGTCTGCAGACCTCAGACTGCGAGTACCTTCAGTGCTTCAATTATTGAACATTATGACAGTGGGCAGCGTGAGTCCTCTGCTCCTTCTTCCAGTGCTTGAATCGGAGCGGTACAAAACCCTCCCCCCCTCCTCCTGCCATTGGCAGTGTTGGGAAACTGAGGCAGGAGGCCAAGGGACCAGCCCAAAGACAGGCATGTGGGATTGCTGCCTCTCCGCAGGCAGCATCCTTCTGCTGATGTGGTGAGCAGGGACGGGTGTTTGTGGGGACTGGCCATCCCAACTAGTGCCGGGCAGTGCCTGCGAGCCTCCTGCTTCCCAAGCTAACGCCGACACGAACGGGCTGGAGATGAGGAGCTGCGGCACCAGCTCGGCTGCCCTGGTGCTGGAAGTCCCCCAGTTTGGAGGATAACTTTCATCAGCTGCCAAAAATTCGCAGATCTGCTTTGAATGCTCTGAAAGCTGGGTGTTTCTGTTGGGCGTGGAGCAGACTGAAAGTCCTGGGGTTGGAATGTTTTCAGCTAGGGGTCTTGGAAATATGGACTTCAGTTCCTTTCTTCCTCGAACCAAACCATAATTCTCCTGCAGGATGACAGTCTTTGGTTTTGCCCTCAGGGCTGGAGCTCAATCCGTGGTTCTGATCAAGATCAAAGTAATTTCAGCTGGCCACCAGTCACCATCCCACCTGTTTGCAGCAGAACTGGTGTGGTGTTTATGATGAAGATTAGCTCATGGCCATTAAGTGCTCTGGGCTGAAGATGGATATGTGCTGTCAGAGCGGCGGGGGTGATTTATCTCGATGGAATGTTTCTATATGAAGTTACTGCCACAGTTCTCCTGGCAGAAGAAATCTGTGAGTGTTCCTGCGCTGCATCTTTGCAAAGCTGAACACCTGACCCCCAAATGCTTTTGTAAAGACATTTTCCTTTTCTCAGACCGAGTTGTGAGAGGTACCCGGTACTGGAGCAGTATCAAACAGATAGGGGCAAAGAGAAGAAAAGGAAAGGAAATGAGTTGTTTCTACAGTTTTCATTATCTTAGGATAAGGGGTTTAAAACAAATCTGACTGTTGCAGGAAATTCAAACCAGGAGCTAAGATAGATATATATATATATACCTCTCTCCTAATCTTTCAGAGTCACCATGTTTAGCATGTGCTTGATGGAAAAAGGAATAATAAACCTTTCCATTGTCCAGTCTTTCCCTCTCCACTAGAAGTCTGTCCTTCTGAGCAGGGAGTCAGGCACTAGGCAAAGGCATCAAGAGCAGAGGCGGTGCTGAGATGAGCCTGGAGCAGGACACTTCCTGCTTCAGACCCCCTGCCAGTGCTGGGGAAGAGGAGGATGAGGACCACCATGGAGATGAATGGTCCTGTTCACACCTCACTGCGTTACTGTTCCCAGCAGTATTTGTCTCATCTTTCAGATGAAATCACCGTGCTGGAGTGGATGGATTTCTTCACGCCTCTCTTAAAGGCCATTTCTATTTGTGCCTGATTTCCCACACACCAGACCGTTGGCAGTGCTATTGCAGATTCCTGCGGGAGAAGAACGTTGTGGGAATAGGTTATTGATCACATCATTTAGATCATTTGTGCAAGAGATTTCCGAGAGACTGTTCCTTCTGCCCACAGCAGCATTTTAAAAAATCTCCTACTGCATTTTATTTTCTGAATAAACAGGACCAAACTGCCTCAAGAGGGTTTTGCTCTCTTTACACTCACTCCAGCATAGAAATCTTTTATCTTCTATGGAGAAAAAATATCAAAGCAGCTCAGTGAAGTGCTGAGCAGAGAGGCACAGACCTGAAGATGGATATACAAGTTCAAACCTTTCAAACCCAGAAAATAAATCAAGATGACAACAGTCCCGAAACATCAAAACCCCTCAAACTTATGAAAACCAGAATATCGTAAGTTAGGACATTTCTAACTCCAGTCCCTGGAAACCATGAAATGTGTTTCACATTAAACAGCAGCAGCCCGTCTCCCAGAGACTGCTGCCTGCTTCAGCCCGGATCCCAGAGGACAGAAGTGGGACATGGGCAGACGAGGCTGTGGCAGGTGGTCAGGAAAGTTGCTATGCCCCGCTCCAACCTCGCAGG
>NW_010427011.1:14397-14668 GCF_000710305.1 Buceros rhinoceros silvestris | reverse complement strand
CCCCCTCCCGGCATTGCCCTGCCTCAGGGAGCTCTGCTAGCTCCTTCAGAGGATGAGGAGGCCAGCTCACACCTGAGGGTTATGTAAAGGGGGACTCGGACACTCCCAGGAGCATTCCAAGCCTCCCAAGCAGCGGGATACAAGCTGCCCCCCCAGCACGTCCCTTCCCATCAGCGGCATGCGGGACGCCTTACCCCGTGTGTGGGACAGGCCAGCTGTAGGGCCACTGGGGTCCAGCGCAACGCGGGGGCTGGGCCACTCCTGGCGTAGC
>NW_010427011.1:12555-14146 GCF_000710305.1 Buceros rhinoceros silvestris | reverse complement strand
GGGGTATTTGCCTGGTGCAGCTGCTCCTCCTGCTGCTGCGCCCGCTCCAGGCGCTGCTGTATGAACCGCAGCCTGCTCTGGTGATCGGACTCTATCCTGCGTGCCTCCCGCAGGGCTCGCTCCCCTTCCTCGTGCTGCTGGGATGAGAGCTGCCAAACAGAGAGGCTGGGAGACGGGGCCCGACCCTCGCTGCCCTGGGACAGGGCTGCTTTGTGCATCCCCTCATTCCTCTCCCGGCACTAGGAGGGCTGTGAACCCCTAGATGTGCTGCCGGGCTGCACACAGCTGGAAGGGCAGCGCAGGCGCCTCGCTTACCTTGGACACGCTTTTCACCTCCTCCTCCCGCTGCCGGACATGCAGCGCAGCCTCATTCACCTTCTGCTTCTCCAGCCTCAGCTCCCACCAGGCCTCATCCAGCAGCTCCCGGTCCCTCGCCAGCTGCTCCTCCTTGGCCTTCAGCTCACGGGCCCGCTTCTTCAGCTCTGCCTGCTCCTAGAACGAGCACAGGGGAAACCGAGGCATGAGCTGCCCTGTCCCGGACACTATTTCACGTCTTCACCAGTGACGGGTGGGATCTGCCCCTGCTGAGCTCCCCGTGTGTGCCAGTTTGGGGTGCAGAGCAACACCACCATGGACTCCAGCAGCGCCCTCACCCAGCCACCCTTGGGGACCAGGGCTGGCAGAGCGGGGACTGTACGGACACACACACACACTCCTTCCCCAGGGAGGATGGAGCCCCTCACCTTGCTGCACACCCCAGAACATGCTCAAGGCGTGACAGCCCTGCAAATAACCAGCCTGGATGGTTATTTTCCACCCTGGTAGCCCTTAAAAACGCAGCTCTGCTGCCCTCTCTGTGCCACACCTCCCCTCTGGACAGAGCCGGGGGAAGCAGAGCTGGCTCTGGACACATCCTCGTGGCACGGTGCCTAAACCCACCCTGGGGGTCTCCTCTCCCCAGAGTCAGAGCGGGGGCAGCTGCACCTGCTCTGGCTGCCCCAGTTCCTCACAGGCAGAGACAGAGGTGGCCGACATGTCGCTCAACATTTAACACAGGCTGGTGGAGGCTGCTCCTGACCACCCTGATCCTCAGCACCCTGTGTGTGACATCCCCATCTCTAACGCCTGAAGGCAGCTCTGACCGTCTCCCCTGTGGGCAGCCACGGCAAGGGGCTCCACTGCGCTACCTTGGCCAGGCTCTTGATGGTGCCCTCTCTCTCGGACTCCATCCGCAGGGCTCGGTTCCTCTCACACTCCATCTGCTCCTTGAACAGCTGCTGCTGGGTGCGAAATTCAGCCCACTCTGCTGCCAGCTTCCGTTGCTCCTCCGAGCACATCTGCATCACGGACTGCTGCTCCTCCAGCAAAGCGCTCTGGAGAGCGCCACGAGAGAGGGAGACAGCACGCACTGAGTCCCACTGGCCACAGGAGTTTTCTCCTTTAACCCATTTCTGCCACCAACCCACACACCCAGAGGCTGGTTCAAGCCCGTGGCGCTTGGTGTGAACCCTGCACGGGGAGCTCTGGCCCCACGCCCCTCGAGGAGCAGCGTGCCTCCTGCACGCACGCAGCAGCCTGCTGCATCCTCGGG
>NW_010427011.1:3473-12530 GCF_000710305.1 Buceros rhinoceros silvestris | reverse complement strand
CCCAGAGACCCTGCACGGGGAGCTCTGGCCCCACGCCCCTCGAGGAGCAGCGTGCCTCCTGCACGCACGCAGCAGCCTGCTGCATCCACGGGCCAGAGGGCTGGTCGCACCATGCAGCTGGCTGTGGGATTGAGGCGGCAGGGGAGGGATGCTGCAGCCCTGCACCCAGCTCTTTCCTCCACCACGCACTGCAGTGCGGCCCCGGTCACACTGACGGACCTATGAAAAGCACCTCGAGATGCCTGCCTAGCCTCACCTTTGCCTTCTCCAGCTCTGCTCGCTCCAGGGAGAGCTGGTGCTGGAGCGATTCCGCTGTGGATTGCTCCGCTGCCGCCTTCTGTCGTTGCAGAAGAGAGACAGATGCCATTCACAGGCTGCTGGCCAGGAACCTCCCGTGGTCTAGACACCCCCCCATACCCAGACAGGAGAGCTGACCGGGCAGAGGACACAGCATGGGCTCACCTGCTGCAGCAGCCGAGTCTGCTCGCCCAGCCTGGCCTCCATCGCAGCAATCACCTCCTGGAGCTGGCTCTGCTGCTGTGACAGTCTGTCCTGGAACACTGGGGAGAAGCAGCAGCAGGGCCATGAGCAGCATGGCCATGCTGTACTGACAGAAAAACTATGTACGTCTGTGCTCATCTCCTCCTGCACATCCCCAGGACACTGTTTGGTAAAGGGGAGACCCTGAGCTGCCCAGTGACCAAAGAGGGCAAGGCTCTGCCAGCCTTGGCTCCCAGCCTCTGGCTGACTCAGAGCAATGTCTCCCTGTTTTCTGGGTGTCCCCTGCCCTGGGGGGGAGCCTGCAGCTGTCTCGGGGCAGAGGAGTGGCAGGGGTCCCCTTGAGACACTTGTCCCGCTGCTGCGCCTCCGCGACTAGCTCCTGGGAGGCGGTGCAGTGCGTGGCCTCTATCTTGTGAGAGAGTTCATGCATGTTGCTGGAGAGCTTCTCCATCTGCTCGATGACACTATTCAGGGACCTGTGGAGGAGCAAGGCGGGGATCACCCCTGTGGGACACGCTTCACCTCCCCACAATGGAGAGGGGGACGTGTGGCGAGCCGAATGCCGGGCAGCCCTGCCCCGAACCTCGCTGGGTCACAGCAGCGCTGCAGGAAGATGGAGCTGCTGCTTAGGGGAGCACTGCTGGCTACGGAACAAGCCAGCAGCCCTGGAGGCAGTGGCTGAGAGAGGGGATGGCCCCTGTTGCCGTGGTCTGAGGGGGTTTCCCATAGGACAGGGAACACCACAGCCTGTGGGGATATGATGCTGGCTGTCAGTACCTGGTGTGTGATGTGGCACTGGTCACCGCATCGATCTCCTGGTCTTTCATCCGCTTCAGCCACTGGAGCTGGTCTTCGTGGTCTTTGCGCATCTCCTGGACAGACAGCCTGTGGGACATGGGGACGGAGCCCACCACGGGCTGTCACAGACCAGTGCTCCCCATGACAGGCACCATAGAAGCGGCTTGGTCATGGGGCTGAGAAGCAGGTCCCAGGAGCTGAGCTGGTGTGGTGTCTGCCACGGGGCATCCCACTGACAGGCATCCACCTTTGGGACCCACGTTTGGGGCTTCTCTACCAAAACCTGATTTCTCACTGACCAAACTATGTGGACATCAGGGACTCTCTGATCTGAGTAAGGAGTTGGGGGAGATAAAACACTGGGCTCAGCATCTTTCAAAACACAACGCATTCACTCTGAAACGATGCCTCCAGCCACACCTCCCCGTGTCCACCTACAAAGTAATTCCCCATTCCAAAAGCCACTGAGCTGCCCAGGACCCCATGCTTCTGGAGTCTGATCTCTCCCTTCACCATGTCCCCAAACCATTCCCTGGTCCCTTTGCCAACACCAGGGGTACCAGCCCCACATGTGCGCCGCTCGGGCCGCTCTCACCTCTGCAGCTCTCGCACCCGCTCCAGCTCCAGTGTGTTCTGCTGCTCCAGCGCAGCCAAGCGCTGCTGGTGCTGTGCCACCAGCTCTGCCCGCGCCTGCTCTGCGTCCTGGCTCTGTGACAGCAGCTGAGCCGCCAGCTGCTCCTTCTCCTGCCGCAGCTTCTCCTCCCGCTGCCCATAGGTCTCTTCCACCACCTTCAGCTGACTCCTGCCCGGAGAGGTCACAGTGAGGAAGAAGAGTTGCTCTCGTGGCAGTACCCAGCTCTCTCCACCCAAAGTGCACGTGGGGTTGGGGAGCAGAGCAGTGCCGCAGTGTGCATGGGCAAACATGCAGACTCTGTGGAGTCTGAGCCCTGGGCTCTCCTGCTGCTGCCCAGTGCAGTGCCCTGGTGGGGGACATGCTGGCAAGGGGACCGGCTTCTCCTCCTTGTCACCCCTGGGACAGTGGACTCCACCATGGCTCACCTGTGGGGCTGCTCTCTGCTCCACCAGCTCCACATCGACATGTCTTTGTGCCTGCTCGCCCCAGGGATGGAGCTGGGAAGTACCTCAGCACTCCCACCCCAGGGGAGATGCACAGGGCTGCAGGCAAGGACCCGACAGCCTACAGGGAGGGGAGAGCAGGGGAGAGCCTGCTACCTGAGGGTGGTCTCAAGGAGATCCAGGTTCTGCTGGTGCCACTGCTGGCGACTCTCCAGCAACAGTCTGAGCTGTGTCTGCTCCAGCTCCAGTGTCTGGACCTGCCAGGCGCCCAGGGAGAAGGTCCTTGTGCTGCCTCGGGAACAGAGCTCCCACAGCAGCACTTGGTGGCTGTAGGCATCTCTGCACAGGGAGGTTTATTCTCTCTTCCCTGTCACCCTTGATGCTATCTGGAGCAGACACGGCTCCTTTTCCTCCCCCTGGGTCACCTGTAGTCCCCCATCCAGCAGGCGATGGGGCTTACCTGGCTCTCCAGCTCTGCCACACGGGCCTGGCTTCTGAGGAGTGCTGCCCTACAGTCTGATGCATCCTCAAAGAGCTGGGCCACAGGAGTCCTCCTCTCAGGCAGTAAACCCAGGGCTGAGGACTCTGCCTACGGGAATGGAGAGAGAAGATCAAGGCCTGTCAGCATGAGTGGCTCTGTGGTGTGGCCATCAGCCCCCAAAGGAAGGCACATGCCTCACCTGCAGCTGTGGGGCAGCCTGGAGATGTGCCCTGGGTGCGGTAACCTGTGGAGATACAGGGATGCTCTCAGGGAGGTGAAGCCCTGGGGAGAACATCTCCTCCCAGCCTGGGAATGGTGACCCATCTCCAGACTCCTCTACTCTTCTCCAGCTCAACTCCACTGCTGGCCTGAGACCCTTCTCCCCAGTGATGCTCAGCAGCCTCTACCCCAGACGCATCCACACTGGGCTCTTGACTCAAGGATGGGACCACGAGGCCTCTGGGAGATAGTGTGTGTCCTGCCACGAGGGCAGCGTGAGGAGGCCAAGCTAGAGGAGAAACGGAGGCTCCGAAGACCAAGCAAGAGGTGCCCTGTCTGTGACAGGCTCCGATTCCCCTTCAGTTGTCTAGCAACAATCTCTGAGCACCTTCACCACCATATATACACATACATATAGATATATATACACACACATGCACCTGGGGAACTGCCCAAGTGCTGCTCAGGCAAAGCAGGGCTGTAAACACTCGTGATTTACAAAGCATCCACCCAACATGTGCTTTGGCCTGAGAAATACAACATGGGGCACCTCAGGGCTCTCTCTCCAAACACTCTGCGTCTCTGGGAGCCTGTGTTCGTGCAGGCAGAGGGAAAGTTCTCCGCCTGAGGGAACACCGACAGAGGTGGAGCTGGCAGGGGAGGGCTTGCGATCACCGCCCCAATGCCGCATCTTTTGGGAACCTGGGACCAGCAGACCTACCTGAGCGAGCGGGGCAGGGCCTTGCATCTCCTGCTCTCCTGGGATCAAGGCTGTGGGGACTGAAAATCGAACACAGCCATGATTCAGAGATGGAAATGGGAACCATCCCCTCCCAGAAGGGTGAGGGGTCTCTGGGCAGAGTGAGAAGGGTCCTGCCCCACTCTGCTGGCTGATGATGGGGACAGAGGGTCGGATGAACTTCTGCACACCCACACCCCTTCCCCACTCCAGGCACAATGATGGAACTCTGCTCTGCAGAGTACATTTGGGGCCACAGCACTACGAAACAGGGATGCTGGCACCCTGCAGCCTGCTCCAGCAACATCTGCTCAAAGCCTGCGCAGCATTCTCACGGCCAAGGGCAGTGCTGTGGCTCCCGACGGTGGGGATTTTTATCGTAGGGCAGGAGGACCCTCTCTGCATAGTGCTGCCCAAACTGTCCAACCGCTTGAGACGTACCCACAGTGTCAGTGTCTCTGGAGGGATCCCCCTTGGCAGCCTCCAGTGGGTGAGCCGAGGCTTGTTTCCCAGTGCTGAGCCAGGGGACCGGCCGCCTGTGTGGGCACAGCAGTGTCACAGCTCAGGGAGTGGGCACAGACACGATCCTGCTCAGCATTTCTGTAAGCTTCGAGCTTGGCTGTCCTGCTGTGATCGAAGAGGCAAGAGCCCAACGATCTTTCAGAGCTGCCTTCCCTCCCAGTTACCTCCCGGACCAAAGCGATCGCTGCTCGCTACCAGCCCTCCCCATTCCCCAGTCTCGCTCAAGCTGCTGCTTGCTGCAGGAAATCTCACCCCTGAAGGATGCCCACAAGGCGAAGGAAGCCTTACCCAGAGCCACCTGTGCTCGCTGCCTTGTCCTGCAGCACAGCTGCCTGCTGCGGTGCTCGGGGGGAAGCGGCTGGCTGGCTGCAAGCAAAAAACACCCTCTGTGCGAGAGCCAAGGAAAGGTCAGATCCTCTTCTCCAACACCAGTCCCTGCCTCGCAGGTGAAAGCCTCTGTCCCACTCAGATGAGGCAGGATTCAGCCTTTTGGCTGCAGAGGGAGGAGAGAAACCCCCAAACCTCCGCTGCCAGGGGTGTTCCTCCTTGCTGCAGCCACCCCCTTCCGCTGGAAGCAGCAGCCCCAGCTAACACAGCCCTGCCCGCGACACACGCTGTGTGCCTGCAGTTCCCTGCTGAGTCCCTTCCAACAGCACCAGTCTGAACCTGTGGCCATGTCACCTCAGCTGGAGAAGGTGCTTTGCCTGGAACGAGGAGGAGTGAAGGGGAATGAAAGCAGGAACAAGGAGCATGGGGGCAGCCTGCAGGGCTGTGCTGATCCAGGAATCACCATGGGACCCCATGCAGGGTTTGCAATCTTGGGTGCAGCTCTAAGGAGAGCCCAGAGGCGTGATGGGGCTGTGGGCTGGACCAGTGGGAGAGAGCCCTGTGTTGTTACCCCACCCCGAGACAGGGCAGTGCTTAACACGAATTTCTGAAATCTGAGCCGAGGATTTCTGAGAGGTCCTGCCCAAGCAGCTACCCGCGGCAGAGACCGGAGCGCTGCGGCCATCGCCTGTGCCTTTACCTGACAGGAGAGGAGCAGTCCAGCCCTCCGCCTGGCGCCTCCGAGGGCTTGCCATCTCTCTCCTGGGCCTTCGCCTGTGCCTGGGCTTTCTTGCGAGATAAGGCAGCGCTCAGCCAGTCCTCCTCCTCCGGCGGGCTGGGTTTAGCCGCTGCCTCCTCTGCAGCTGGAAGCTGGCTGACGGGGCTGGGCCGCCTGGCTGCAGCAGGGCTAGGCTGGCTCTCCACAGGACTGGCCTTCACTGCAGACAATGGCTCTGAATCCAGGAAATCCTCATCTTTCAAGCCCAGCCAGTTGCCTCCAGCCCTGCTGCGCCGCACAGGGCTCTGGTGGGCTGGAGGAGGTTTGGAGTGGAGCTCGGGTTGCGGTTCACTGCTCTTCTCGGCTGAAAACCTGCTGCGAGGAGAAGCAGTCGCATCCCTGGCTGCGAGAGGGCCCTGGGGATCCTGCCTCCTCCTCTGCAGTGGCAGCAGGGCTGGAGCTACAGACACACGCAGACACAATACCTCACAGAGTGCCTCCTCGACAGCTGGCCCTTGGGCATGGGGGCCACCGTGGGCTGGTACGCTCCTAAGACAAAATCCTCCTGCTCCCAACCCTCTTCCTTCTCTGTTCAGACAAGCAGCCTTGAGTCAGCGCCCGGAGGAGGAGTTTCTGCAGAGACACCAGCCCCCCTCCTCCCCTGCAGTTCCCACTGGGAATGCTGCCTCTGGGAAAACACAGCTGGAAACATCTTCCCTGGAAATCCACAAGCAAACTGCCTCCTCGGGGTAGCTGGGAAAAGGTCCTTTGTTGGGAATCAGCCTACAGCGAAAGGCGACGGAGTTACGGCCCCTGCGCCGACGCTCCCAGGCTGCCTCGAGGGCAGCGCCCACCACTGCGGCATCAGCCACCTTTCCTGGCACTGACCAAGAGCCCGTTAGCAACCCCGCTCGCTGCTGCAGAAAGGATGTTTCCCCTGCGAGGGCAGCAGAAATCCACCTCGCTCTCCCAAGCCAACGCTGTCTCCTCTGCAGCCCGTCTCGGCGTCCCTGGCTGTGCTCACCTGGCTGCTCCTGGTACTTCCGACTGAGTGTGAGCTCCCTGCGCTCTCCCATGCCCGGCTCTTCCAGGACTTTGGCCACAGAGCTTCGTCCTAGCAGCTCATCCAGCTTGCAGCGGGCTGGCCGGAGCTCCTCTCTGTCGGGGACACAGTGGCAGACGGGTTTCCCCAAGAGGCAGGGCTGTGCCTCCTCACACAGCCTTGCCACTTCTCTGCTTCTTCTCTGAGAAACGAGGCTGCTCTTGCCCCTTTACTGGGACCCAGAGGCAGAAGCTCCAGCCTCCCCCCACCGACCATAGCGGCCCCACCTCAATGTACAAGCCATCCCCTCTTTACTCCCTTCGCCACCTCTTCACCGCCCTTACTCCTCTCCACTTACACATCGCCACCGCCAAGTCCCAGTGCATCTATCAGATTGTCACCGTCATCTTCAAACGTGATCTCAGCCCTCCTCCGGACTGGGGCCACGGTGTGCAGGGGTCTCTGGGGTGGGGATGGCTCTGTGGATGGGATCACACACGGCAGGAGCTTTGATCAGGGCTTTTTTTAACAAGAGCTCAAAGCAGCCCTGCCTGCCCTTATCTCTCAGGACCATTTACAAAGTCAGTTTTAAATAACTCTTTTCAGTGACCAAATCTCAAGTGACAAAGTGGCAACAAGCTACTGCCTGTTTTGTGGCCACACATCACTGCTGGGTGTCACTGACTGGGGCTCCCAGCTCTGGCTAACCCCAGGAGCTTTTTAAGCTCTGCAAGTCTCCGGTCAGGTAATTCCTGCCCCCCTGCACCAATGCACCTTAGTCCTTGTTCTAGCCCGCCAGCTGCTGCTTGTGTCCAGAGAGGATTTATCGGGGTGCAAGGTGATTTTACGGGGCTCTCAGACCCATGAGCATCCTTACTGTAGGAGCGAGAGGGAGAAGGGCCTGTCACACAGCCACAGTGCAGCTGGATACCCCTGAGGTGCCCCAGCTGTGGTCTGGTGTGGACAGGTAATGCTCTCAGCCACCCAAATCCTGACCCAGAAAACTTGCTCTCCTTTGGCAACGTGTAGGACCGGCTGAATGAGATCAAAGGCGAGATCTGAGCCGCCTTTCCCAGAAAGGACACGTCAGTCCTGTAACCTGCGGCAAGTATCAAGCACTCGGTGAGCTGTGTCACAACTAACCCCACACCAAGTGGCTCTAGGCACGACCACAACAGGAGGGGGGACAACGTGGCTCTCAATTCCACCGGTGTGGACCTCACAAATCCATCAAGGCTGCTGATTCGTTCCACACACAGAGGCTGCATCAAGCAACTGCTTACCTTTGTCTTTGCCCCACTCTGATTTTTTCTCAGAGCCGCTTTTGGTGCCTGTTGGAGCTGGCTTCTTGGGAGCATCCTGCTGCTCCTCAGGCAACAGCCCTGCCAAAGGCTCACCTAAATCTGGGAATTCGCCCATAGGGGCAGGAACAAAAGAAACAAAACCAGCCTTCTTCAGAGGAACAGCCCTGTGCGGAGCCAAACACTCCTCCCCACCGCGCGCACGTGGGACAGGAGATCGCGTCTGCCCCAAGCCGTGAACGCAGATTCTGGAGGGACCTGGGATACCCCGAGTCTACCTGAACTTCAAACACTCCATAGCTACAGTTCTGTTCGTTTTCCCCATATTTGCTTTCTCCTAGAACAAAATAACTCAACATTTGGGTGTTTTAATGCTTGGCCCCTCTTGAAGCAGTGACAAGGGGGAGAAGAAAGCCCAGCTAAATCTCCTACAGCCGGTTAGTGGTTTTAACGGGTGTTGCTCTTGGTTAAAGGACAGGCTTTGACAACCAGACACTGTGCCACAAAACCAGTCTCCTTGTTGGAAAGTTGGACAGGATCCCCCCTGACACGAGGGCTCCCAAGAGCTACAGACAATCAGTAAAACCCAAAGCAGAGGTGACAAAGCAAATGCTCCCAGGAATCCAGCCCTGGCCTGGAAACGCCCTCAAACACTGAAGAGTCTTTTTGTGTTTTTTAACTTGGGTCACCTCTAAGGGATGAGATTTGCACTGGCATCACAGGGGTGAAAGATTCTGTATCTCATTAACCAGACAAACCTTCGATGACCAGGAGAGGCAGGACACGTGCAAAGAGCAAGGACAGAGTCCTCAGCCGCCCCCACACATCGAGGTGCTGAGGTGAAGCGAGATCCTACCTTCAAAGTTAAATTTCTTGTACTGTCGGGGAGCGGCGGGGGATGAGAGCGGCTTCTTCTCCATTGCAGCTACAGACTCTCCTGGAAAGGGAGGCCACAGCTCTCAGAGACAAGGTAGGGCAGAGATGTCCCTGTCCCACCCCGGCTGAAGGCCAGTGTCCTGGTAGCCACCCGCTACAAGCACGTACTGTGACGCCCAGTCCCCTCACCGCCCCACGGGTGGCAGTCTCTCTGGAGGGACCTCCTTGCAAGCAGAGACGGGAGAAGGGTCTGGGGGAGAGCAGGGTAGTTTGGGGACCGGTGTTTCTTAAGCGCAACCCCCCAGCTCTCCATTCGTGCAGACCAGGCAGATCCCCCTAGAAACACTTCGCCTGCACCAGGGAGCGGCCAGACGGTGCTTGGTGGGAGGCAGCACCAGGGCTGTTGGGGCTGCCGCTCGTGATGGGATCACAGCACGACGAGAGGCCAGGGCAGAC
>NW_010427011.1:536-3400 GCF_000710305.1 Buceros rhinoceros silvestris | reverse complement strand
CCGCTCGTGATGGTATCACAGCACGACGAGAGGCCAGGCCAGACATCTCCTGAGGGCCAGCACACGCTCAGGATAACGCTCCCCAAAAGGGACCAGGAAAAGGGGGTTAGGGAACAAATCCCCTTCTCGTTCTTCCCTACCCAAGACAAAAAACCTCCTGCTCGTTTGTGATCAGGCTGTGAAACGAGGAGCAGAATCTCTTTGTTACCTTTCACGGGAACTGGTGGCTTCCCTGAGACTTTTACTCCTCCCAAGGGGTCACATTTTCCAGGACCTTTCACAGTCGTCTTCCCTGGCCCAGAACTGGGTTTCGATACTCTCAGGAGATCAGCTTCCACACTGTCCTCGTCCTGGGAAGCAAGAGGATGAGGATGGGCACAGGGTGAGCTGCTACTGCCCCGGTGCTGCTCCTCCCATTGGAGGCTGCGGCTGCAGAGCATGTGGGGCTGGGATGGGGGAAGCTGTGCACTTACCTTCAGGCTCTGCAGCAGAGCCTGTGGGTCTAGGTCAGAGCCACTGGATCCCTGTGTGCCAGGGAGGGGAGAGATCAGACTGACGCACAGACTTTGGAAACTCCTCACCCCTGATCTAGCCGCTGATTTGCCTCATTTGATGTGATAGAAGACACGTCCTGTGCCTCAACTGCTTTGCTGAGACCCTGCTGCCTCTGAAAGAAGCGTCGTGAACACCCAAGGCCATTGCTCTGCGTGAGGGTCCTTCCTGGGACACTCTACCTGAAGCGGATGCAGGAAGGCAGGGCTGCAGGAGCATGTGCCTGCGGGCTTTGCTCCATCTCATCCAGGGTACCTGGAAGCCCTTTTCCACCACCTGCTTCCTCCCTGTCCTGTCTTCCCCACCCCACGCTGATACTGGAGAGAGGCTGCCTCACCTGCCAGACCTCACGGTTCATCCCTGATATCCCACTGCTGACTTGAATGAGGTGACACCAGTGGCAAGCTTGACGCAGTGCAGCCCCAGCCCTCAGGACACCCTGGCTCTCTCCCAAAATTTGGGCTCACCTTTGCAGCCTCAGTGTCCTCTGCAGGGAGTTTGCTCAAGAAATCACCCTCTAATAAGGACCTGTGACACAAGCAGCACCACACGTGAGCTCAGCGAGGGCACCCTGGCCAGGTGGTGGGAGGCGGAGGAGACCACACAGGCACACCCCCAGCAGCCACATCAAACAGAAAACAAGGCTGGATCAGCACTGTGATCAGAGAGAGCAATGCCAGGACTGCAATATTTCAGCAAGCAACTGTTAGAAGGGAGATTTACAGGTGACAGGGCTGGCAGCACCCAGCTTTTGCTGGAGAGCTTCAGGCTCTGGGCTCTCAGCTCCCGAAAGCATCGCCGGTAACTCCCCTTCCCAGGCAGTCGCTGTCGGGGCAGGCAGCGAGGTGGAGAGGCCAAGGACAGGGCAGCTCGGCAGGACCTGGGGAGCTCAGAGAGCTCTCCAAGCGGGACAGGCTGTGTCTCGGAGGCACTCACTTCTTGCTGGCCTGTGAGCTGCTGCCCTGGGCTCCCCCACTGCTGCCCCTGGCCAGCTGGGAGCCTCTGGTAGGTTTAACAGGGATTTCAGCTGGAAATAAGACAGGGAGGGGATAGTGATGGACACAGACATATTCCTGGCCTGGGCACTCCAGAGGTTTTGCTGTCCCCCTGTGAGCCACAGAGGATTTTAATCAGAGATTAACTGCACTTTGCCTCCCCAGGCTGATATCCAGCCTATTCAGTGCCTGACTCCGGGAAACCCTGCTCTCCGCTCTGCTCCCTGCTTCATCCCCCCTCGCAACTGCAGACCCCTCGGAGACCAGAGGCTGTTGCACCAGCACCTCCTGTTCCCAGGAGAGGAGTAAGAGCACAAGAATGCTGCAAAGAAGGTTCGTTTTACCATCGTCTGCCAGGAGGTCATGGAGCAGGTCTTCCAGGGAGTCTGAAATGGGACAAATTGAAGGTGTAGTGGCAGGTAAGCTCACCAAGAGGTGGAGAAAAGCTCCCAATTTCAATACGGTAATTTGAAATCCCCCAAGAACAAAGGTTTGGTCTCAAGCATCACCAGCAAGAGGCCCTCCTTGCTGGACTAGAGAGAACTGCCAGGACTTGATCCAGTACTTTGCAGAGAAAAGATTTACCTGTGCGTGGTCAGGAACAGGACATCGCTATCAAGTGGGCCAGCTGCTTTCCAGCCAGTCAGTCGCTGGCCCCCACAAGCAGCACGTAATCTGCGAGCTCTCAGCCTGCAGTACCTCAGAGTCCCTGGGCAGCCCCAAAGCACTGCCTCAGCACCAAGAGCTGCGAGAGGCTCCAAACACGCGGTTTGGGAGTAGGTGAGGGGAAGAGCTCAGACAAACACATATATTTTCACTTGGATTTGGGAAAGACCCCAGGACCCTAATAAGCAAATCCACTTGATGGGAAAGGCAGGTGAATATCTCTGGGTCAGGATTGACGTGATCTGCTCTACTGCTGCTCTCCGATAAGGACCATGAAACGTTTCAGTAGCCAGCACTGCCACCTGATCCCAGTGTCCCCCCTCCTCTGTCCCAGACATTCCCAGCAGACCAAAGCACCCACAGACGGTGAAAGGAAAGCACGTGAGCATACATACCTCCTGTTTTCTTGGGTTTCATAGCCTAAAGAAAAAGACAAATGCCCTCATCAGAAAATGGAGTAGTTCTGACCCGGACTTTCTCAAAACACACTAAAGCCAGAGGCAGGTTTCTCCAGAGCCTCCCACCAGCAGCAGCGAAGCCCTCTTCCTGCCCACGCTGTCCGGGAAAGAGCACGTGAAACACCGGGCAACCACGGAGAATCTACAGCCGTAGAGACACCAGCAAGCACAGCCCCTCCTGACCGCCAGCCGG
>NW_010427011.1:0-269 GCF_000710305.1 Buceros rhinoceros silvestris | reverse complement strand
TCCCAGCCGCTCTCTGCTCCAGCAAGTCCTTCCACGGGTTCCCCGATCTCCAGCTCCAGCAGCAGGGGGTTCTGATGCCGTGGATCACACCCTGCGGGGAGAGAAGGCTGTCCCCGTTCGCCCTCAGACACCCTTCCCTCCCCTGCGGCCCAGGCCTCCCTAAGCCACTCGAAACAACGCTCCGTCTGCGCCTTGAAAACAAGCGCCGTTCCCAAAGCAGCTTGGCGCTCCTGAGCAGTCGGCACAGGCAACATCACCCCGACGCCAAG
>NW_010427010.1:431-726 GCF_000710305.1 Buceros rhinoceros silvestris | reverse complement strand
GACGGGAGTTTTCGGACGCTGCCCCTGCCCCTCCCTCCAGGGTGCCAGGCTCCTCCGCCTTGTGCTCGGGGTGTGATGGTGCCTCTTGGATTTGTGCCGGCTTGGGTTTAAGTGAATTCGTTGCTCTTTGGGACTCAGTGCCTTTGCAGTGTTGGGAAAAGCAGGTTTTGTTCAAATCCCAGAGCCTGGCTTGGATTTTTTCTTCTGTCCACTTACAACTCTGCTCCCCGCTCCCACGCTGATGGGTGGCAAACTTCAACAGGGGCTTCGTGTCCCCCGAGCACCTCTGTCCCGA
>NW_010427010.1:0-214 GCF_000710305.1 Buceros rhinoceros silvestris | reverse complement strand
TCCCCCAAACCTGCCCACAGCAGGAGCCAAGACCCCCATCGGAACCCCCCGGCTTGGGGGTGCTCTCCAGGAGCCTGCACCCACTCGGTGCTGGGGCTGGTGCAGCGGGACTCCGCACAGTGAAGGATGCTGGCCGGGAATAAATCCCCTGCGAGGCGTTGTCTCAGCTCGGCCCCCTGTCAGCGTGGGGCACAGCCGCCGAGGGAGCCAGACC
>NW_010427009.1:0-2367 GCF_000710305.1 Buceros rhinoceros silvestris | reverse complement strand
GCACAGGGGTGGCTTCTGGGCTGTGAGCACACATTTCCGGCTCCTGTCCAGCTTTTCACCCATCAGCACCCAGAAGTTGTTCTCCTCAGGGCTGCTCTTCATCTGCCCTTCATCTGCAGCCGGTGCCGATACCAGGATTTTCCCTGACCCACGGGCAGGACCTTGCCTTTGGCCATGTTGAATTTCATGAAGTTTGCACAGACCCACTTCTCCAGCTAGTTGAGGTCCCTCTGGATGGATCCTGTCCCTCAGGTGTGTCCCCACCACTCAGCTTGGTGCCACCTGCGAACTTGCTCAGGGTTCCCTCCATGCCGCTGTTCATGACACCAGCAAAGATGTTAAACAGCACCAATCCCACCAACCCCTGAGTAACGCTGCTCCTCACTGCTCTCCACAAGGACATTGAGCCTTTGACCTCCCTCACGGGGGAGGTTCTCCAGCCCTCTGATCACCTTTGTGACCTCCTCTGGACTTGCCCAAGCAGGTCCATGTCTCTTCTGCAGTGAGTCTCTCTTTGAGTGTGACCACCCGGCCAATTCCTCATCCACCGAGTGCTTCCTTTGTCCAACCCACGTCTCTCCAATTTAAAGACAAGGACATTGTGTAGGACAATGCATCACATTTGGGGTGATGAATCCTGATGCCCATCCCTGTTGTGCACCAAAACTGGGGAAAAAAAAGCAAAATGTAGCTGGATCAGAGAAGTTCCTTGTTCATCGTGGGGAGTGCTTAGAGCTGGGGGAGCTGCAGAGCAGGAGGAGGCACAAATTAAAGTTAAGGAAAAATTAAAGTTGAAGTCAAAAATAAAGGAAAAAATTCCAGCTAAAGGAAAAAATTCCAGTTGAAGGAAAAATTCAAGTTGAGGAAAATATTAAAGTTGATAAATATGAAGTTGAAATAAAAGTTAGAGCTAAAATTAAAGCAGAAGCAAAAATGAAAGTTAAAGCTAAAATTAAAGGTGAAGGAAAAGTTGAAGTTGAAGGAAAAACTAAAGCAAAAATCAAGGTTAAAGCAAAAATTAAACTTGAAGTAAGAGTTGAAGGAAAATTGAGCCCAGCCCAGGCTCATCCCCAGGTGTGCTGGGTGCTGGTACGGCAGCGACACAGCCCCACGCTGCTGCTCCCCCCCTGGTTTTTGCTGCAATTCAAGAGAAGAAGAATTAAAAAAATCGTAATAATTGATTTCAGGGGTAATTAAAACCCCTCTTTATGCCCCAAAGGTAAAAATGAAAGAGCTGAATAAATAACAGCCAGGAAACAGTGGGGCAAAAAAAAATCAAACCCCAATTACGGGACAAGGATGGAAAGCGGCAGAGATGAGCGAGAGGAGAGAAAATCAGAAAGCGACCAAAAAAAAAAAAGGGGAAAAATAATCAAAAGAAGGGAAAATAAGCAGATGCTGAGGAGGGATAAGAGGCGGCCGGCGGAGCGGGGCTGGGCACCGGGCTCGGGGGATAATTGGATTTTGGTTTGTCTCGGGGGCGATAAGACATTCCCCATGTGGTTATTTTATCCCCAGATGAAGCATATTTTATTGGGGTGATTTGAATATGGTCAGGAGGACACATCCCACCCCAACATATGGGGTGAATTTTCCCCATGTCCCCCAGTTATGTGCTCGCTTGGAGGCTTTTTGGGGCAGAATGTGGCTCTTCCTGCACTCAGCGGCTTGGGTCACATTAGGAACTGTTTGGGATGAGGTGGAGCGGTGTGATGCCCCCCAAAGCAAGGAGAGGGGATGCGGTGACCCCAGAGGGGACATAGTGACCCCATCAGGGACATAGAAACCCTGAAGGGGATGTAAAAAACCTAGAAGGGTTGTAGTGACACCAAAGGGGACACAGAAACCCCACAGGGGACATAAAGACCCCAAAAGGGCTATAGTGACCCCAAAACATAAAGACCCCAAGAAGGACACAGTAACTCGAGAGGGGACATAGAAACCTCAAAGGGGACTAAAATCTCCAAAGGGACATAAAGATCCCAAAGGGGACACAGTGACCCCAAAGGGACACAGCAACTCCGGAGGGGACATAGTAACCCTAAAAGGGACACAGTGACCCCAAAGGGACACAAGAACCACGAAGGGGATGTAGCAAATCTTAAAGGGGACACAGTGACCCCAGAGGGGACAGAGCAAACCCCACAGGGGCCGTGCAGTGCCCCCCATCGGGGCACCCCGCGCCCCCGCGGCCGAGCGGAACGGACGGCCCCAGCCGCCCGGGGAAGGGGACATGGAGCAGCGGTGACAACCCCCAAACGGCCGCTGGTTTGCACCGGAGATGGGAGCGATAGAGCAGAGCAGCCCAGCCCCGGCCCGGCGACCCAGGCGGCCCCGAACGCCCCTTATCGCGGCGGCATCAGAGCC
>NW_010427008.1:0-1048 GCF_000710305.1 Buceros rhinoceros silvestris | reverse complement strand
GCTTGCACAGCACGTGAGCTTACGCTCTGGACTGCATCAGCCCTGACCAGCTGGGGAGAGGAAATCACTACATAAACTCACTGCAGTCCTGAGTAATGGAGATCAGTGAAGAGGTAGGTGCTATTCTAATAACTGGAGAATATCCTACAGGTATTACTCCCAGTAAGCAGAAGGAAAAAGTTTTTAACCCCCCCCCAAAATTTGGGTTTTATAAAAAAATTGGTAAAACAGAGGCAGAAATCCACCAACCAAAGAAAAGCAGGGAGACTAGGGCATTGGTAATTGCATCCCCTCTTTGTTGTCCACCTTCCATTATCGCCCCATTGGGTGATCTGTGAGGAGGTTATTTAGAAGATGAGTTGGTCTTTATAGTCTGACCCATTAGTCCTCAACTTTCCTCAGTGGCAGCCTGGGGCCATCACATTGACTTAATTTCCCCACCTGCTCCAGAAAGGAGTGGCCTTCTTGTGTTTTTCAGGTGTCTAGGATCCACAGCAGCTGTTCCTCGTTATCTTTACTGTATGGAAAAAACACCTTCAAGTTTTCACCAACAGCGATAAAACACTTAATGTAAGCCATGGGGTGTAGGACAGCTTTGGAGAGGCTTGTGCAGACTCCTGAGCTGTTTGGTAGCATGAACTCTACAGAACACAGCATCCAGCAGGCGCCCTCACAGGAAAGAATACAAGAGAAGTGGTTTCCAGCACTGACTTAGAAGCTTGTCGTGATGTGAGAGCAAGATACGGAATATTCAGGAAAGTTAACAAACCTCTCTTGTGTTTCAGACATTTTTGATCGTGCGATTGACAGTGATGAGGAGTCGCCGTCAATCTCTGAAGACGAGCCAAGTCATGGAATGCCTGAGAGACAACAAGGAAATTTCCTCAGTTTTAGCAGGTCAATGTTTCTCCCTTTATGTTTACATTTTTAAATGGCTGGCTCTGTAAACTGTTTTGGTCTGAGAGGTGGTAGATCAAAGAGTAAAGTGGGGGTGGGGGGTGTTGATCAGTTTTTTCAAGCAGCTAGTGTCAAATTCCAGCTGGGTGTT
>NW_010427007.1:9916-11041 GCF_000710305.1 Buceros rhinoceros silvestris | reverse complement strand
TCTTTAAGGTCCTTTCCAGCCCAAACCATTCTATGAGTCTATGATTCATGATTAATGATCAAATACAGATAAGGCTTAATCACAGATAAGCTGAATATGGAATCTGGAAAAATGATGTAGGCAGCAAGTTTGAGATTATCAGATCAAGGTTATCATGGGCTGCTCTAGTAATTTCCCCCCTCATTTCCTTTGTAGATTATCATCACAAATCCTTTCTGCACTGACAGATAAAAAAAATATATATGTTAAGTGATCTGTCTGGTATTATATGGGCAGGAGTGCCAGTCTTGTGCCTTAACTACCTGGCTGAATCTTCACTAAGGGGAATGCACCAGATGCTCCTTTGATGTTGGCATCTGACTTGTTGCTTGAGCAACCAAGTAAACACTTCGCACCAGCAGACAAATCCAAGCCTATATTCCTCCAGTATGCAATTCCTTTGGTGTGACACAACAGACCTCTCCTGAACACGGCCTTACAGACATGCCTTCAAATCTGTGGTTCATTCACAGGCCCTTTGGCCCTTCTATGCTGCCATTAGGCCACCACAGTCCATATTCTAAGGTGACTTGTACTTACTTCCCAAGTCACACAAAGCTCTGGGGTTAATTCTTACACTATGGAAATACGGTTCTCATTTTCATACACAGCTCATTCCAAAATCCCTCAAGCAGAGAGTAAATGAAGATTTACTTCAGAATCAAGATGGGGGAAGAAAGAGGGAAAGATTTTTACCAACAGCTCTTGTCAGTCTTATGTTGTGTAATTCACTCATGACTTACCAATATCTGAAGAGAAATAAATTCCTTTGTAGTGATCTCCTTCTTCTCTCAGGCAAGTAGCAGAAGTAAAACACCTACAAGCCTTATCCAAAGGATAAACCATGGCTTGCACTTCATGTGAGCAAGTAAGAGCCTTTGAGTAGACTGGAGTTGGATCTACTCCTTGGAGAAAAGCGATAGTGTGCCATGCCTTAGCTGCTGGCTAGCCAGGATTGCAGAGGTCTGGATGCAAGTATGAAGACCCACAGGGGAGGAAGGGAAATGCATGGGGAATGAATTCAGTGAAAGGAAATGGCTGGAACGGAGTGGCCGTTCACCTGGTAAACAACATCACTGCCTGCTG
>NW_010427007.1:6209-9833 GCF_000710305.1 Buceros rhinoceros silvestris | reverse complement strand
CTGAACGACTAACATGCAGTTTTGCGTCTGTACCGCTACAAAGGAATGGCAATATGTGATCAGGTGACTATATAGAGCTGGGGCCCTTCTACAGTGAAGAAAAACCCCCACCTATCTAAGCTCATCAGAGCTTGGATGAGGTTACTCTCACCCTTTGTATTTACAGTCAACTTTCAAGCTATTTAAGCACATGCCAAATTTTGAATTCTTTGCGGTCACTTTCTGATCACAGACAAAACTAGGTTTTAATTCTCAGGTGCACATTCCTGTATCTGTGGTTTGGGTTCACAAGGTGGTTAAGGGTAACAGGAGTCAGGTGGACTTCATGAGCCAACTCATTTCCAGGGAGCAGTGCTCTGTTCCTACGTAGCGTTCTTGTGCCATCTAGTGGTCCACAGAAAATGACGGTAAATGTCGTGGAGCACCCAACATATTTTCTTGCCAAGAAGCAGCTGGGGACAAAAAGATTATCGTATCTACAAAAGTGAAAGCTCATTCTTTGTTACTAGACTTCCTCTGAGAAGTTAAAGAATGCAATTTTAAAATCTCCCTTCCTTTTTTTTTTTTTGTTACATTTACATATCCAGCCCTTGGATAGCATAATATATGGGCCAGGGTAGTTCATAAACCAACTGAAGAAAAGAAAAATTATTTAAAACATTATTTACTTTTTCTTACAAAAGGTATTTTTAACTCTGGACAGGGACAGTGGCCTATGGGCAACCCTGTCTCCTATTACATCAGTTGCCTGAATAATCCAGGCTCAAAATATTGTTTCCCCATTCAGCTACTCACAGAAGAACTCTGCTTTATGGGATTTAAGGGGCAGAAGGGAAACATGTCCCTCCCACAAGACAGGTCTGCTGCATGATTGTGCAGGCGAAAATACACAGCCCACAGACATCTGACATCAGCACAGAATGAAAAGTGAATTCTGCTGGACTTTTTGATCCAGGCCTAGTTGCAACCCTTCCAAGTTTGGAGTGAGCACTGTGATAGCTAATTACAGTATCAGCTACAGACTGCTTTCAGCCGCTCGTCAAATGACCCACAGAGTATCAATTACATGCTAGAGAAACACACTACAATTCAAATAGTTACATTCCTGAACCCTGCAATTTGTTCATTAACAATTTACTACATGAAACGGAAGGTAGTATTCACAGAGGGAGTTACTCGCTTTGATTTGCAGGAAAGGAGGTACCTGCCAGATATCCTGATGGCAGTTAACAACAGTTGACAGCAGTTTGCTGTAACCTTTATTTAATTCCTCATTCGTACTTCTACTTGTGTTTTGTCATCTAATTATAAAGAGATAATATAATAAATTCAGCTGAAGAGAAGACACAAACTTTGGAGTGAGGATCTCTTTTTGTTACATAGCTGAATGGAGTTCAGGTCCTGTACCAACATAGAGAAGAAACCTCAGTAAAAATAAGCACACAAAAATGGAGATCTTGCTACTGACCTGTGCTTGCTCTTTTGCTGGCTCTTCTGCCAACTCAACACAATCTGCACAGTACTCTCTCTTGTTTCTGTCAAATATTTCTGCACATGTACACCAAGTGTAAAATTACATACCCTTTGAACAGAAATAAGTGGGAAACTTTCAATTTGCCAGCTTTGCTAATGGAGCTGATACATCTGGAAATTGCTTACACCTGGTGCTGTTAAGTATGGGAAGACTAAGTCATTTACTTCTGCGGGCTGACCGTAGCCTTGAAAAGTTGATGTATCTACTCTTATTAAAACCACACATGGCAAATTTTTGCATAGTGAAGGCTGGTAATACGTGAGGTGATGTCCTGTGTAATGCAAATTCTGGATTAGTGTCCAGAACCCGCAGACAAAACCTGAGAATCATCCTATAGCTTTGTCCTCTTCACAATAAACACTCCATCAGGTATCGTTTGATATTACAGAACACCAGCTATGTAGAGACAGACATAGGCTTGAAGGTTAGAATGAAAACACCTGCTCATCGCTTACACGTCAGCTCTTATTCTGAATCTAGCCAGTAACAAGACAATAGCAGGGAAAAGACAGGGCTATGAGCATACAAACAATATAGTTGCAACCAGATGAAGTTACTCACTCTGGGATGCCAAGTTGAAATCCAGTCCATGCCATTAAGAGTTCTCATTATTTACACTCCACAAGCACAGGGGAGTTCCATCTACATGGTCAAAGACTTGGCTGAGAGGTTATAGCTCTCTTAGATACCTGATATCAGTAATGTTAGCCAAAGAAATTATTAAATGCCTTGAGAGTTATGTCATAGATACAACGTCTGTTCTGCAAAAGCAAAACAGATGCAAAAGCAGAACAGATGATTAGGCTCAGGTGGGTGGAAATCTTCAAAAACAATACAGCAGCCAGCCTCTTCCTATTAATGTCATGGAGGCCTGATCAGTAACAGCAACATGAAGCCAAGGGTGAGCACTTCAGAAAATAAACCTTCTTAGCACTTGTATGTCCTGGCAGAATTAGCTTTTCAGGTTTTATTTCTTTCAAGTGTTTTGCTGGAAGCAGTGGATTAGTGCTGTGGATTCATGTTGTGTCAGTACCTGGCATTCAGGTACAGCTGACCCTGCCTTGGCATGAGAGATGGACACCTCAAGATTCATTTTTCAGGAGTCCCTGAGATCTATGTGGCAACTAAAGAAATAAACGTATCAGATGCTGACTGCACACCTACTTGCTCAAAGTGCTGCAGCTTAGTCAGAGCAGACTTCTGTTCATCGAGAATACACCTCACCACGCTATGGCTCCAGTACACCCAGAAGTTGCTCTGCTTTTATTGTACTAGCATAAATTCCTATGGGAAGAAGTGCTCAATACACAGCTAACTACAGCTTAATGCATCCCTGCGCACCAGCTCAGACCCGTAGCTGTTCTTGGGCTGCCACCTCCATCAAATGAAAGATAGCAGCGCTTAGTTTTCAGCTATTTGCAAAGCAGCTAAATACCGACAACCTGCTGTTTTCTCCAAGCTGAGGGCAGTGCGCTTAGATCATTATTACAGCCCAGCTAGCTTATGGGAATGTCTTGGGTTTCTGCCCGGTGGGGTTATGGCAGTGGGGGAAGGGCTGCTGGTGTGGTCCCTGCAAGAAGCTTTACAAAATCTCCCCCGCAGCTCCAATTCGGCCCCTGCCTCTGGCCAAGGCTGAGCCAATCAGCAGCTCTGTGAATAAACGTATTTTGGAAGGAAAAGCTGTTTAGCAAGAGCCTTTGTTATGGGATTTCTCTTTTGTTTTGAAGGGGGGTAGGGCAAAAGGAGAGTCAGCCATGGGGTCACCCAGGGAGGAGCTCCAGAGCAGCCCTTTCCCTTCAGCCCACAGCAAGGTGGCAGGCTCAGTCCCTGCAGTCCTCAGAGATTCACTGGTGGAGAGAAGGTCCATTTATGGCCCAAGGAGAAGCACACACTAGAGAAGTGGACTACTCCTGAAGAAGGCTATGACTCTAAGAAAGACCCGCACCGGTGTGCTTTGTCACTAGGAGAACTGCTGCCCACGGGAGACCCCCATGATAGCTGGAGGAGTTCATGGAGGACTGTTTGCCATGGGAGAGACACCAGTTGCCACAGGGGAGGACTGTAAGGAGTGATTCCCTTGAAGAGGAAAG
>NW_010427007.1:2467-6060 GCF_000710305.1 Buceros rhinoceros silvestris | reverse complement strand
AGTGGCAGAAGTAACATGGAGCAGACTGGGATTGACCACAACCCCCATCCTCAGCCCACTCTATGCCATGTGGCAGGAAGAGGTAGGAAAGCTGGGCCTGGGAAAGAAGCGTGGCAGGGGGAAGATGTACTTAAGAACCTGGGATTTTTTTTACTGTCCTACTCTGATTGGACTGATGACTTAGTAGTGGTTTTGTTGTTTAAATTAAATTGATTTTGTTTCCCCAAGGCAAGTCAGTCTTTTGTCTGTGATCATAATTTGGGAGTGAGCCCTTCCTGTCCTTTGTCTCAACCCTTAAGCTGTTTGTTGTATTTTCACCTGCTTGAGTGAGAGAACGTCTGTGTGGTTCTTGGTTGCCAGCTAGGTCTAAACTACAACAGGGAATCTTACATTCAGTTACATAGGTCAGGTATATGCTATAGAGGAGGTGGGCATATAAACCAGCGTAACAGAGTCCTCAGACCTTGCACTCTGAACCACTAAGATTAAAAAATAACAAATTTACTTTCTAGCAGAATCAACTCTGTTCTGGCTTACCTGGCTGAAAAGGAAGATGATGAAGTGGTTAAGCTGCTGCTGCTCCAGGAGTACTGTTTCCCTACCTTGCTTCAAGGCTAGCTGGATTGCTAATGAAGCACCATGTGCACTGCAATCACTTACAGCTCTATATTCAAGGACATACTGAAACCAATGCCAGTTTAGCCATCCATGCAGTGGGAAGAGATGGGCTGTTTGCCTCGGTTCCAAGCTCCAACAACATGTGATGCTTATTCCTTTAATCTGCTGGGTTGTGATGCAACCCACTGTGTAGCACCTGATTTCAAGCCCATTTGGCTGGCAAACCTCAGACAATGAAGGTCCTGGATGCTCATGAATTTGTCCACGCAGTTCAGGGAAGAAAGGTCCCTGATTTATGATAACATCATAAATGTTATTCCATGTTAGCAGCTTTTTTCCCCAAAAAATGTTTTTACAAGGTAGCATGCAGTTGTTGATTGTGAACAAGGACAATAACTGTCCCTAAGGAACAGTCCTGCTTTAACAAAAGGGTACGTGGTTGATTAGAGAGATCCATTTCTCAGAGAAACGTATGCTGTACCAAGGCTTCCACACAGTGCTCAGTGACAGTCTGATCATCAAGCAATGAGGTATTTTTTTCCTTTTTTAAAATGAGATGAGATGGCACATACTGCATCATACAGCTAGAGGGAATGCCTTGATTTAAGGCCATCTGCAAGGCATCTTTGCTGAGATAACCAGAGGACATCTGCCTTCTGGTCTAGGAGACCATGCCTACACAGCAGACTACATGGTCAGTCTGTCCCCCTCCCACACAAGAGCCTGTCACTTCACTCATGGACACCATCCCTGACGCATACTTCTGCCACCCACACCAACCCTGATGGAAGAATGAAAGCCTAGCACACTGGACTGCTCTTGGGCTACATTTCTCCCCTTCCTTCCCTATCAGATACCTCCTCAGGAGACTGTGTGCCCACCTGAATATTTCCCCCAGCACCCTTCACATAGCTTATGAAAGCTGTTGCACATGGGTTACCATAACCTGAAGAGAAGTGATAGCAAAAGATGACGGGGTAGAGTTAGTTTGGGGTTGACATCAAATTGCAGGAAGTGGTTATAACACTGGAGAGCGTAGATGCTAACTGAACAGGCTGCAGAAATGAGCTGACAGGAACTTCATGGGTTTCACCAGAAGTCAATACAAAGTCCTGCATCTGGGGTAGAATAAACTAGTGCCTCTGTACAGGCTGCGGCCAGCTATCCACAAGCACCCCTTCAGAAAAGAACCCCAGGATACATGGTGGACAACAAGTTGAACATGAATCAGCAGCGTGTCCTTGCAGCAAAGGGCAACCACACCTTGGGCTGCATCACTTGAAAGCGTAGCCAGCACATCCACAGAAGTGATCCTTCCCCTCGATTTGGCACTTACGAGGCCATGTCTGCAGTACTGTGTCCAGTTTTATACTGTTCAGTACAAGATAGCGCCGTGCTGGAGTAAGTCCAGCAGATACCATCAAACTGGCCAGGATGCTGGGGCACACAGAGCTATGTTCAGTGTGAAGAGAAGGATCAGGGGAGACCTAATTGCTGTCTGCAGATACCTGATTGGAAGGCACAGACAAAGCCAGTCTTTGAGATGTGCAGCGATAGGCCAAGAGGCAATGGACACAAGCTGAAACATAGCAAACTCCAGTTAGGTAGTGAGAAAACATTTTATTACCATGGAAGTGAACAAATACCACACAGGTTGCTCAAACAGGTTATGGACCCTCAATCCTTAGAGCTGTTCAGGATTTGACTGGACAAAAAGTGGAGCAATCTGATCTAAATAGACCTGCTTTGAGCAGAGGTTTGGGGAGGATGAATGCTGGAAGTCCCTTCCAACCTCAATAATCCTGTGATTCTAGAAAACCAGTATTTAATGCTAAGCTTTCTAAAGGGCTCTGTTCCCATCTGAGTGGGATACCCCATTTCTAGAATAAGCGGGCAGACTGAATCCAGAGCCTTTCGGAGACGTGGCCATAAGGTATGGGGGAGATGCCAAATTCCAGCATCTTTCACCAACCTTGTCAAGTTTTGTAATCTTGGTTTTAAACATAACAAGGTGAGGAATAAAAAAATTAAAACCCTATTAGTTAGTTGTGTGGGAGACATTCCTCCTGCAACGTTCTCTTCCTGAAAAACCATTGTTTGTTCACCCAAACAAAGGAAAAAATCCCTCGTTAAGTATAAAACAATTTAAATGCTGAGCTTAATTTTATTTAACAGTGTTTTGCATGGAGAGGCAAAATTTATTCTTATTTAATTTGTGTTTAAATACAGCACACTTATTAGAGAACAGTGGCAATTCCAAGTAGGCTTGTCACAACAGGAGCACTAACGTGACTTAGTACCATCAGCAGTTGTAATACCACTGGAGTATCTGCATTTGAATAAGCATTTATATGGGAGGGGAAAAAAAGCTTCTCTTATTTTTATTTTGTGATTCCAGAAGCGCTTTCCAGCAAAGAATCTTTCCCATCTAGTAGGCGTGATGTTTGGTTTTTTTCAGCTACTATACATACATATATAGTTTCCAGAATCAACATATGGGGGAAAAAAACCCACCATTAATCTTCTTTGGTATAAAGAGGTATATTGGTTTGTTATTGTGACTACTTGTATATTTTTAAAGAGGTTTAGGTTTTGGGGTTTTTACTATGAAAGCATACTAGAAATAGCCCTATATATGCAAGCTCCTGCTGTTTGAAACTGAATTTATTTGCCAAATCTTCTCTGAGTACTGTCACGGAATAAACATGCCATCTATTTTGTGGACTGAGGCCAGGCAGAAGCAGTTCGTTTCTGTAGCTGCAGGAGAGATTGCAAAGCAGTAGAGGTTCAGTTGTCTGCTGATGTGAACTCAGAATTAAAATAAACACAATAGGGCTTATATACATGAACTGCTTTGCAAAGGGGCCCAATATGGCAGAGCAGCATCTGCACAGAAGAAAAACTTGCTACGGTGGCTTCAATATGTATTCCTGATAACTGGGTACCTTGGGTGGTTCCGCTCACCCCTCTTTCCC
>NW_010427007.1:0-2349 GCF_000710305.1 Buceros rhinoceros silvestris | reverse complement strand
CCCTGTCTAGATTTCAGACCTTACAAGCATATAGACAGAAGACTACTTTTTTTTTTTTATTTTTTTTGTAGTTAAGCTCATTTCAGTCTAGGTCTACCCAAGAAACTCTTCCTGCCATTGCTGTACCACTGAGGATGTGAAATGGGGCCGGTGAAACAGATGAACGCATAGCCATGCCTGTAAAATACTATCAGAATGGTCCGCTGAAGAGGAAAACAGTTTTCCTTACCAGGTGACACTTGGGTGTTAACTCCGCAAAAAGCTGGATTTCTGCCAAATATTATCCCCTCTGCTTGCTCAGCTAACAGGTCATGTTAAACAGGACTGACTTCAGACACGGTGCAGCAAGTTCACTCCCAAGGAAGGCTGAAGAATCTGGCTGAATTTGCCTGACTTTAGGTGCAGCAGAGAGTAGGGTGGGAAAGTATTTCACAGAAGATAAACAGCCTCAGGGAAGGACGTCTCTCCTTCAGCGTTTTCATTTTGTGTGGCTCGCAAAGGCCGGCAGGAACCACGACCCCACGAGGGGGCTCTGCCAGCACAGGTATCAGCAGCATCAACCCTTCTAGTGAGCAGCTCCCACTGATGCCCATTCACATCTTGCCTGAAGACCAGGCTTTTAGTAGAGAGCATTGCTTTTGTGGGAAGCTGCCTTAAAATAAACCTAAACATGCCTGATTTGGTGTGACATGAAAGCACCTCTCGTATGTCAGGGTCTCTAGCAGTTTAAATTTCAGGGTATTAAACTGATATAGTTGTAGGTATAAACAAGACAACCAGAATAGTAGTTCCCTCTGGGCTGCTTCCAGTGGAAGCAGCAAATATAAGAGGCACAATTGATAGCTGCTGTGTGATCTAACTGTGCCCTGAACATGTATAAATGATAATAATGATATTACTTGGACACCTTGTTCGTACTCCCCCAGCCAAAGACTCTTTTACCAGCAACAGTTTAAGAAAGCCTGGTACAGCCAATGTGTTTTCAACATCAGTCAAGTACGGAAAATGCTACTGTGTATGAGAAAAATAGCTCCTTCTACACAGAACTGAACAAAGGGAAGGGGAAGGGGCATTTAAATAGCACACGCTGATCAAGATGAGATGGACGAGTTTGGCCTCTTTATATTTTTTAATATACCCTCCATTAAAATTCAGAAGTGAAAAGAACTCTGTAATGGTAATTACAAAAGTAAAAGGAGAATATATATTCCTGTTCAAGAAAAGATTTGCCTCCACAATGCATAGCAAAAATCAAGCGATGAAGGTCATTTAAATGCCATTGTGTATGTCCCCAGGAACAACTGCCTGGGCTCATTGGTAACAGCACCTGTCAAACGCACTGTGCTTGACTGCTCACAGCTAATAGTAGATAACTAGCACTAAAAGAAATAAAGGTGTAAACAGGCAGAGCAGCAGTGGCACAGGAAGACGATACACAGAAACAGCAGTGACAGCTTCAGTGGGCTGCTGCTTTCTAGCTGGCAGCAGGGCTGTGCGCCTGCCTTGTGGTGCTGGGCTCACATGACCACCATGATGTCTTCCAGAGGCTTTCGGGTCAGTGCAGGCACAGTAGCATCTTTCTTGGGATAGCCAACAGGGAGCAGCAAGAGTAGCTTCTCATTTGCTGGGCGCTGGAGCAGTGCCCGCAGTTGAGGGCCACAGTTGAGGGGTGTGGAGGTCACTGTGTAGAGACCTGCGTTCTGCAGCAAGACAGACAGCAACAGAGTGAGAAGGGTCTGTGCTCCGTACTTGTATCCATTATTCCCAGCAGACCTGTGCATATTCTCCTACTGACTAGCCCAGAGATGCTGCTTCGTTAGACTTCCCTGCAGAATGTAGAACATCTGATTTACTAATAGGCTCAACAGTACCACAGAAGATGCTTGCTTTGCTTACAGACAAATACAGCATCCCTCCACTGCAGCAACAGCACATTCTGCCTGACATGTCTGTGTGCTGTACGGTAGAAGCCTGCCTGTGCTGCTTGCTGTAATGGGGGTACCACGGCCACAGTGAAGTTCAGAGGCAGTTGTGGGGATATCACTGGAATATCATCCCATGGGGCTCAGAGAAATGTTTCATTTTTTGCCTCCTTACAACTTTGTGAACAACTGTTCCTGCTCAAGACTCTACCTCACAGGGTCAGGGGGCACAGGCTCTGCCTCAGAAGTTGTCACATAAGTTGCCTTCTCTCACAGTGGCTTATATTAGAACCCCAAAATAAGTCTATGTATCACTCCTCCTCTCATACAAAATCTTGCAAAAAAACTAAACAATCTGACAAATCCTAAAGAGTTTATATTATCCAAGATAAGACCAAGAGGAAATGGCAAGTGAACTGCTGCACAG
>NW_010427006.1:371-2977 GCF_000710305.1 Buceros rhinoceros silvestris | reverse complement strand
AGTTATAAAAATTGTAATATCTAACAGGCTTTGTGTCAAAATGTTCCTTTATATTACTTAGACTTTCTCAGCTTTTGTACTCTGTTCTGCTGAATTCCGTCCTGTTATTTATTTTTTAGCATTTTAGTGGACTGTCAATCTATGCAGTTGGATCAGAATTAAATCAGAGCACTAGAAAGGCTTGCAAAATACTTAACCTTGCCATAACGCAAGGTTATGAGGCAAAAATAGCTGCAAATATAAAAATTAATCTGTTGCCATAGGCAGGAGACATACAAAATGAAGCTTTAATTTTTAAATAACTTTGGTACCTGGGTGTCTGTTGAAGTTCTCCGTTCATAATTTGTGTATCTACTTTTGCCACCAAAAAAACACAGAAGAAAAAACAACTTCTATTTTATATCTGCTTGTTGTAGAAAATTAATTGGGTTTTGAAAACTTTTATCTGCAGCTACATACCACAAAATAGCTGAGACCTGCAAGCATCTACTGCATTTTCCTGTATATCTCGTATTTTCCCCATCCCTGGTTCAGTTTAACAGCTTTGTCAGAAGTTTGTTGACACCTGAGTGTTGAAAGAGAATATAAAAATGCAATTTGCAAAACAGGTTAAGGTGAAAGTAGAAAAAAGAAGTTGAGAAGAAATTATTTTATAAACAAAATGTCTTTTTGTGCCCATTTATAAATTCGTATTTGCCATATTCAGAATAGTCGAGAAACAACTTCCTGAAAGGGCTGTTAAACTCTTTCCTGATTTGCAGTTCAAAATTAAAAAAAAAAAATATTGTTTCCAAAATTCCTAGCCAGTGAAAATTCACAGAAGTTTTTGCATAAGCCTAGTGCTGGCAGCCCGAACTGTACTATAATAATAATGAAAATTCAGGGACTGTTGTCTCGGAATGAAGTGTCCAAGGGTTAATTTACAGGAAATGACATGGTTAAATACATCAGAAACAGAGGTGACTCTCAGAAGTGCCAACTAACGTGATTACAGCTGCAGTCAACAGCTGGGGCACGAGACTCACCGGCAGGGAGACGTCAGCACAGGAGGGAAGGTGCCTCCTCCTGCTCAGCACACCGCTGCGTCTCGTGCGCCTCACGCCAGCTCCGGTTGGAGCATCAAGGCACAAACCGACACTTTTGTACCTGGTTCAGGAAAAGAGGTTCAAGGAGGGAGGGGGTGACTTCTCCCTCTGCACTTAGGTGTGGGAGCATGGTGCACCCAGAAGCCCTGGTCTGCTGAGTGCTCTCACCAGAGCCTGGTCAAGGTGTGCTGTAGCGCCTACCTAGGAAACGCCATGTGTTCATTCTGCATGAAAACCCAGGTGGGACAAGAGGAGTTAAGCACAAGTGGAGTTAAGCCACTGTCAAAGCTTACCTGTTCCACCGTAGGAACGAGGAAGTGCTTCCCACAGCTACATTATAAATACAACTTCTGAACACTTACAGAAGGAGACTCCACCCCACACTTCCCTATTACGCAATCTTCACCCAAAGGTCCATCTAAGCAAGCCCCACACCGGATGGAGGCCAATAGCAGATGCCTGTGGAAGCTATCAAGATAAAATCAGACTGAGTGAGCCTCTGGTGCAGGGCTTCCTGACCTGGTGTCAATGTCTGTGGATGTGAGAGCCTTCATACATTTGTCTTGCATGAATTCATCCGAGTCCTTTTTGAATACATGCAAGCTATTGCTGTCTTTTTGGCAAACTCCAAAGCTTTGCCAGAAATTGTGTGCAGACATACTGTTTTCTGTTTATTTTGAGCTTAGCATCTGCTGATTTTATTTGGTGGGTCTTGGTTTGGAAGATACACAACAGCTCTTCCCTCTTCACCCTTACCGTGTCATTACAGATGCTATAGATCCCTTTTCAGTTCTCTGCCCCCCAAGAGGGACAACTTATTTAAGAGTCTTAATCTATTTATTTGCTCTACATGGAACCCATTCCCTAGCCTCAATCATCTTTATTCTTCTTTGTATCTTCTTTCTTCGTAGCTTGCATCACCTCTGATCCCACTATGTAAATGAGATGAACACTGAGACTACTGGACCACATCACTTCCCATTCTTCTCCCTGCCTCACCAGGGGTTCTGCCTGGGCTCCGAAAAAGTTTGGGAGTGACGTCATTGTTTTATTTGTTTGGGGTTTTTCCCAAATTCACGTGTCATACTACCTAGGAAGGGGCATGAATTTTTTCCCAGCCACCAGCACTTGCCCCTCAGTTCCATCGCACATCCAGAAGCAGGTAGCAGCCACGGCTGCCTCCACGCTGTGCTGTGGGTGGACCCTGTGAAGGTTTCTCAGTGACTTTGGTTGCCACAGTTTGAACACCCTGGAAATGTCCGGTGCAACTGCCCTTGTCCCAGTCCAATTCTACTGTTTAACAGCAGTGCCTGTGGTACATCAGGGTGGCAGAGAACTCAGTGCAGTCACTTCTAGGTGCAAAGATTCATTACCATGAGCCTTTCTTCCCTAGGGCTAAATATGAACACCCTCTAAAGCATCGCACAGCACTGCGCAGAGTAAATGCAAAACATACAACATAAACACAAGGACACGTACGCGCCCCACGGTGCCTGGGGGCTCTGACGGGTGCTGCATGCT
>NW_010427006.1:0-211 GCF_000710305.1 Buceros rhinoceros silvestris | reverse complement strand
GCTGTGCCTCCTGCCACCGAGCATCCGGGGCTGATCCAGTGCCGGTGGGTAACAAAATCACGGCTGGGGCATACTGTGTGCAAAATACTCTCAGGGACAAAAAGAAAAACAATGAATTAAAGAGCACAACTCCTCCCTGGCCTCCCCCCGGCGGGTCACCGCCTTCCCACGGAGATGCCAGCTCCGCAGAGCCCGGCTGCGCACAGCGGCA
>NW_010427005.1:0-212 GCF_000710305.1 Buceros rhinoceros silvestris | reverse complement strand
GGCGCAAGCACCAGAGGGGGCCAGGGTGACGTTCGGGCTCTGGCCCTGGCGCCGGTGGCCCTGACGCCCGCCCGTCCGTCTGTCCGGCAGGTTCTCAGATCGATGACCACGTTCCAAAGCGAGCCTCGGCCCGGATTCTCGCTCCCCCCGGAGGCCGGTCGAGCGGCATTTGGTAGAGCCGGGGACCCGTCCCCCAACTGAGGACCAGGCGC
>NW_010427004.1:0-5497 GCF_000710305.1 Buceros rhinoceros silvestris | reverse complement strand
TTCTGTTCTACCCAACATTCCTCCCCCTTTGTCACACATAGAGGTAGTGCTTATAAATCACTGTTTATAAGCATTTTTTTCCCCTGAAGATAGTGGAGTATTTACGTTTTTTCAGTAGTGTCTTCATTTTCAGAAGAAAATACAAAATGAGCAATCATCTTGCTTTGAGGTTCTGTATTCTTTTTGCCTAAGTTTTGGGTATTTCTGGTGTTTATTTATCTTTGAGACTCTGCCTTGGTGACTTATTGCATGTGGCATATTGCGTTCCAACTACCTTCTGTTGGAACCACTTCTGTGTACCACCACTTCCGTGGTCTAGCGGTGTCTGCATGCTCTGTGGGTGAAAATGTACAGAGTTTCTGCTCATAGACTCCGGTGGAAGTTTTGTTTTATCTATTCAATTGTATTGCAACTTTCTTGAATAATATTGGTTTCCCGGTGGCTGTCAAGGTGCTTTCATTGTTTTGCTGACCATAGCTTTTGAATTCAGTGGTGGATATTCTAACTTCTTGAGTACTTAGCAAGCATGTTTGCTGTGTTCAGACATCTACCATATTCTTTAGGTCCAGCATTATTCTTCAAACTTGAGTTTAAATGTCTGTAACTGCTGTAGAGGTTTTGCACTTCTTCTGCTGTACCTCATTCTTCTGCTGCTTGTTTTCCTCATTCTTCTTGGGAAACTTTGCATTGGTCTAATGCAAAGAGAAGGACGACTGGTTTGATGTAAAGGGATTTGATAAGAAGAGAAACTACAGTTAAGCTATGCATGAATTTCCATCTCCCATCGCCTTTATGACACACGCCAACAGCAGAGTAATAGTGGTGTTGAATCCTCCGTTGTCCTAACAGCTGTGGACTCACAACACGGAACACTTCTGGAAACGTCCGCACAAGATCATTGGGACCCTGCCTATACAGATGAAGAGGAGCAGTATCCCAGCTCTGCTGGCAGGGGTAAAACAATTAAGCGATTCCTGTGCTATTCGGATTTGTGACGTAATTCAGTGAAGTACAACACTGTTATGGTGGAGCTGGGTGTAGATCCCATACCATCAGCCTCAGTTCAGAATAATACCTTTACAACACTCGCACTAGAGACCTCAGAGGGTGGCATCTGTAACATTCATCTCTCATTCCAAGTCTTATCTTTTGCATCTCATCTCCATTAGCTGCCACTGTTCCTCACATCTCTGGGATTTTTACACTGGCACTGCCGATAGTAGAACAAAACTGAGCAGATTGTAACCTCTGGTGAGCCACCATGGTGAGAAAAAAAAATTCCCTTTTTTTTCCATTTTGAAATTTCTGTTGTAAAACCCAAAGACAGAAAAGGGAGCTAGTGATTCAAATGCAGGAACTGTGCTACGAAGGATAATACGCTGTCTCCAGGCAAATGGGAACATTTTGCTACCAGTGTTAGTGCCAGGAGCCAACTGTGAGGTACTGAGCGTGTGCTCGTGTTCTTCAAGCCTAATGGCCTCACTAGGCAAAGGCTTACAGGGTGCATTCTCCAGCTATTTCTGTTGTTGCACCTAAATAGTTTCCAGTAAAAACGTTTTTACTGGAAGTAGCTGGATATGAGCTTCGTTTTTAGGGTGTTTTGGCTATAGCGCACAGCTTTATTCTGTTAAGGAGCAGTGCAAAACCAAACAGCTGGAGCACAGCTGTATACAGCTGGATTGGGGCCAGTCTTGTAATTGCATAAAATCAGATTATACTGAAAAAATCCACATTTCATTGGGACTTGTGGAGAGCCTCCTGATCCCTCTGTAAAACCAAGCATTTCCTACATGCTGTGGTAGGTTTTCTGGATTTATCTGCTCTGCCTCCAATAGCTAGAGACCCATCTTTCTGGTTCCAAAATTGTTTTGAACAGTGGAAGTTTATACAATTGGTGTCGGAACAGTTGTTCTATTCACCCAGAAATTGTTTTTGTGGTAACTTCCTTTTAATTCTGAACTACTGTTAGGTCAGTTGTATTCATACCTTAGTGAATTTTAACTTTTTTTTACAAGAGAATCTATACGTATTGGGTTTAATTCCCCAAATACTTCATTACGTTTGCATGGGTGTCCTCTTTATGAACATGTCATTACCTGAATATGAAGGTAAATATTCCTCCGGTTTTGCTCTTCTTGGGAAGTAGCGAGTGTTTCTCTAGCTGGTGACTCACGGCGTGTGTAACAGCTCATTGTTTGCATGTTCTGATTAAGGACCTTTGCTTTACCTGTAACATAACACTCATGGAAATGTTTGATACCTAAGGCAAATATCTTTCAAACCGAGTTCTAATACCTTAGTGGTTTAGGTATTCTTTTTTTTCTTCTGGTCTATCTTTTCTAAGCTTTCTAATGTTCATTACAAAACCTCTCGTGGTGGTGGTACTTCAGGTGATTTCTGACTGCTGCTTCAGCTACGTAAACAACAGCAAATTAAAGAGTGAGGAATGACTTTTCTTTATCAGTCAGAGCTTTAATTATTCCTGAGCTCAAAACAAGTATGCTTTTCAGCTTCGAACATATGAACCAACTTACTTCATTCATCCAGTCCCAGAAGAAATTACAATTTCCTTGGAGCCAGCCTTGTAAGTGTGTAATTGAGATATTAAATCAGAAGAGGAAGTTCATCACCTTTTTTCACTTTTAAAACCCCAAAATACACAGACTTGAGAGTTAAGTTAGTATTAATAAGTATGAACTAGAGATGAAAGCTGTTGTTTCTACGTCTTCTCCCACTGCTTCTCCTCTATCTTTTCTCTGCCATTGGTCGTTGGGATACTTTCTAGCACACTTAAATCTTCTTCTGATCCTCGTGATGCTTTTGTGTGATAGGGTTTCCAAAGGACTTTTGTTTTCTTTCATCTTTCATTTCCCATCAAATGCAACAAGGAAAAGAGAAAGCCAAAATGCAAAAGCCAAGCGTCTTTGTTGTGTAGACCATGAAGATGAGAATAATACGACTGGTGTGGGGTATTTTGATCATTATTGATTCAATCATCATCTTATCAGCACTAGTTACAAGTGAAAATGAAAAACGTCCAGGACCAACCCAACATCCACTATTACACAGTGTTCATTCCGGATGGATCAGTCACGAACAAAACCCTGCCAGTACCACTGAGAGTATTGAACAACACGAATTTACTGTTGCTGGTGAAAATGGTGGTGAAAAGGAAACTCCTCATACAGGTAATACTGCAGGTCACATTTTAGTCAAACTTACTAAAGTTTTAGGATTTTTTTTTTTTTGCATTCTGAGGCCACAGCGGAGGTTCTGTGAATAAACTTGAGAAATTCTGATGTTATGTAATTTTTAAAAAATTATTCTATTCTTCAGACCTGTTCATGGAGACTTGTTTTCTCTCCTGTTTGGATTGCGTGTCAAGACCTATAGTAGATTAATTCTGTAACTCGTCTCTTCTGGTTTGGGTTCTGTGTCATGCCGTCACAAGGTTTTGACAGGCTATCTACCAGGCTTATGTCGGTAGGAAAAGGTGAATGTTCAAATGGAAAAATAATAACATCTCTTGTATTTTTCACGTATTTGGAAGCTGTGGTCTCTCCACTGTTCCAAGTCATTATTGGATCTGGGCTTTTTTGTTAATGTGGCAATTATATCTAAAAAATTTTGACTGCAATATCTACTCGCCTCACTGTTGAACCATGATGACACTGGTGATGAAGGGAACAAAACAAGGCATAGCGTAGCATAAAACAGAGGCTTCTCTCTTCTGTCGGTCGAGGCCGTTGAAATGCAGAAGATCAAATTATACAATAAAGCTGGTAACTGAAAATTGACATATTAGTTTCTGTTCCTCTGAGTGTACCGACTTTACTAGTTAGTGACTGACATGCTCTGCTAAGCTCTGCCAGCAGTGAGTGTAACACAGTCATCACCTGCTCTTGCAGGTTATCAAATACAGAAGACAAGAATATCACAAACACTGTCAGAGATGCGGTATCACTGGATCTATTCCTTCCACTAAACCTAATTCTATTAGCAAAAGTTCTTTGTGGTTCACTGCTTCAGCAGCCCCTAAGCTCCCACTCAACTAAGATATAAAGATAAGATAATTTGGCCTCGTTGGAATTAAAATTTTAAAATGCTGTGGCGATTTTCTTGAGATTTTTGATTGAGCTGAGGGGGTAAAGAAGGTTTATGCTACTTGTAAGATTTGGGTACGCCTTTGCTGGGACTGTAGGGAGAACGACAGCTTGGTCGATCTGGAGAATATAACGTCTCTAAATAGCTGCAGTGTGAAATATTCTCCAGGTGACCACTGTCTTATCTCTTGTGTGCACCATTCACAAATCTGCAGCTCGAGCTGGCCTTCCCCTCTGTCAGACTTTCTTGTCTGTTTTGCCGGAGATGCTGCAGCTATTAAAACAGTGACATTTGGAGGGGAAAAAATAGATTCTGTGATTAAAATCTTACTGATGGGTCAGATTCTTGCAGTTATTTCTGCCTTTGCTGTTCTTACTTCTGCATCAGTGGATGTTGGTTTGATATTCAACCACTACAAAGTCAACAGCATAATTCTTTTGAAATACTTCTGAAAATACTTTCGAAATACTTTTGAAAACCAAAGAGATTTCTTGATTCAGAAAAGCATGTGCTCAGTTTGAGGAAGGAGCCAGCCCTGTTGATGACAGTAGGCAGCTTTTCTAAACATAAACATCCTCATAAGGATGAGAAGCAAATCTGCTTTACTTCTCTTTGCCATTAAATGTAGTAAGAGATGTGAGCAAGGCCTCTCATAGAGACAAGAACCGAAGAGGAGAATGATATGAGAAATGGATCTTTATATACTCAGTTCATAATTGCTTCACCATCATCATAACAGCTATGGCCTCCGGCCATGGGGCCAAACAGAACGACTCAACTCAAGAGCCATTGGTGTATCCAGGTTGGGACAAGGCAGAGGACCATACCACACAACCTGCTCTAATGGATAGAATTATTCCTTCCAGACAGAATATTCCTGAAAAAGAGTCTTCGACTACAGGTACTACTAATAGTGTCACTTACACACATTTCAGCTCTTTTGTCTCTCAAATGGCCTGTCTTGGAAAGATACTGCAAGGTCTTGTAGAGAGGAGTAACTTACTGATCTCTTTCAGACAATGATATGAATTATACAGTGATTAACTGTCTCTGGTGGTGAGATAGAAGTTTTCAGTTTTAGCTCTGCACAAACCATTTATTATTTTACTTACCGACACCACTTGTAGTGCTCTTTGCTCCTTAGAGAGGCAAGGCAGTGGAATTCTATCCAGCCAGTTACACAAGTTACATTATTTGGTGTTGCCAAATTGCAAACCCTTCTTCCTACGAATAAGAACAATGAAATATGGCCATTTTCTGCAACTTGTCACTACTCACAGAGTCTTGAGCCTCAAAGGAGGATCAATGCTTCTTGGAAGGGTGCTCTGCTGTCGGTATTGATGCCTGTAATGTGAAACAGTGTCTCTAAACCTGAGGACCTGGGGTCAGCCTG
>NW_010427003.1:48312-56285 GCF_000710305.1 Buceros rhinoceros silvestris | reverse complement strand
AGCGGTGCGCGGCCGCAGTCACGGCTCTGCGCGGGGCTCCGCGGCTTTCGGACAGCCGTTCCCTGGACGAGCGCCTATGTTCCGCGCGTTCACAAGGAAACAGTACATCTGGGCTCATGTTTTATTAACTCTCTTTAGGTCTTGATCTCTAGGAGATTACTAAGAAGATAAATAATAAGAACTAAATCACAGGTTTTTAAAAAGTTCATTATTGGCTACAGTTGGATAAATATGATTTAAATAAAGACTTAGTATGGCATGTCCTCTTAGAGTTAACGCTATCCTCCATGCAGGAATTTCAGAAACCTTGAAAAAAGGTTCCCTCAATCAGTCTTTTCAGTTTTAGCCTCCTGCATGCAACTCAATATAGTTCTTAACTGGTTGTAACACAAACAGCTGTGATCCTCTTCCATCACCCCAGGAAACAGATCAGTCAGACCCGGGATGTTTGGCAGTTAAGTACAGGCTTCAGGAGAAAGCAGGAGTAGAGAATGAACTTGTATTTTTTCTTAACAGCTGTGTTTTCTGTACCTTTGCAGGAACGTACCCTCTGCCTCAGGATTTGTTTGTCTAACTGAGTTTTCAGGGGATTAGTTTGACTGCAGAAAGTTTCAGGCCTGGATATAGCTCCTGGTCCCTGAGATGTTTGGTAGGACGGCGATGCCTAGCTCGGTGCTTTTTGAACAGTCAGCCTGTTGACTGTAGCTCTCTTTATTGTAGTGCTCATCCCGGTCTGAGTTTGGTACGCTTTGTGTATCTCAGCTTTTGGTCTGGCTTCTGCCCCGCAGGGGGCTGCGTACAGCAGCAGACGTGGCTGGGGTGGGAGCACAGCACATTGCCTGGAGCGCTTTCAGTTCTGTGTAAGTGCTCAGCTGGCCAGCAGCCAGACTCTGTGGGCCAGAGTTAAGGTGTGTAAAGATTACAAAGTGTTAACTCCTTGCTTTCCTCTGGAAACTGCGGAGAACTTTCCTGCTGGGCGTTCAGCTGTAGGCTGCAGGGCAGGTGCGGCCGCAGGCTGCTTTGGACAGCCCCTGTGGCTGGTGCTGCTGCTCAAACATTGTTGTAGTTCTCCAGGCTGCAATGAATCCGCTGGCTGGGATTTGTTGAGCTTTTGCCTGTTTTTCAGACAGCTCTGATCATCAGCTGGAACTGGCCAGACAGCCCAGAGAAACACTGTAGGAAATGCGGGCTTACATCTAGAAGGGTTAGGAACAAAAATGGAAATGTCTCTCTTTCCTTATGGAAAGATTTGATTAACCAACATCATGTATTAATCCCACCATTGTTGCATTTCTGGTCTGACTTAGGAAGAAAAAGAGAATAATTGTAATGACTATTACAAGTTAAGGCAAGGTAAGGAGATGCTGACCCCAAACCTCTTCACAGCCTTACAGACTTCTGCCTTGTAATGAAATGTAGAGAAAACGTCTGCAGAGTTGTATTTGCTTTATTCTATGTTTTATCTAGTTAGCAGTTTGCTTAGGAATAGAGAACACTTGGTGCTTTTCTGCATCTTGGTAAAGATGTGATACATTTGGCTTAGTATTTGTTTTCCTTGAACTTTATACACTTTCATGAGAATTATTTCTGCTTACAGTGGAAATGGTGAGAAAGATGAGGAGCTAAAACTGAAGCTGGTGAACTTTTTGCTGGTAAATGAGCAACATATGTTGGACTCCTTCCAGGACCACTGTTCAAACTACTTTTTATCAAGATATTTTCTGTTGGAGAGTATGAGGATGTTGAAGAAATGTATTAACACTCAGGCCCTAAAGTGAAAAGCAGAAATAAATCCTGCTTGCTCTCTTTTTTCCCCGTTTCTTTTTATTGTGTTGTACATAGGCTTGATCCATGAGTTAGGAGGAGTTCTGACTTTTCTGTCAAGCTTGAACCTTGGTCTTAGTGACAAAAATGTCATGACATTGTTATGTGTTGGAGATAGTTCCATCAACTGACAACTTACCTCTTTCTTTAGATTTTGTACCTCTCCCTTTTTTCTTCATTCTCTTATGCTTTTGCAACTCTCCCGTCTTGTTGTTTTAACAATAATTTATTTAAAATTTCTTTTCCATTAGTCTAGTGGGTCAAGTTCATGTCTGAAGGCAAATGAAAGAACAATGCCGTTACCTTTAATGGAAAGAAGTATCCTGCTCTTAATCTAAATTAGTGCCATTAAATTGAGAGAATTATTGCTACATTAACAATTACACCTGGTATAAATTCAGTTATCTATCACCCCTAGCTGTAATTTGTAAAGTAGCAAGCTGTGAATGTCAAGTTCTGAAGCACCTGAACAACTGTATTAAAAGGCTGCTGTAGGAATAGGTCTGATTTTAACACAGGACAAAAATGGTATCCGGAAGATAAATGAATGAATGAAAAGCTGGTTCTGTATACTAAATAACTAAAAAGCTTAATACTGAAGCTGTTATACTTACCACATTTTTAGAATCCATATTTCCTAACAACATAGTTATTAATAGTTATTGTAAAGCAAAAAAAGTCCCTACAGTGACTGTTGGTACCTATAGGTGGGAAATAATCTTTCAGTCTTGTTGGTGCATATTGAGTTCTCAGGTAACACCGATGTGACAGTATAAGCATGTTTTTGTGTAAGCTGCTTATGTTAGGCAAGATAAATGTGTTTATACAGTGATTATAGCGTACGGACTCAAATCCTATGCAGTTCTCGAGTGTTAAAGGTTATTTTCTGCCTTAGGTAAGACTCCTGAATAAGAGTCATATTTCATGGATTTTGAGGCATTCTCCCTGATAAGCTGCCACACAAGGGGAATCAATGTATTATTTATATTTTACTACCTAATTGTCAGATCCCGATGTACTGAGCTCAATATGAGTAGCAAGTTACTCAGAGGGACCCTTCTGGAATACAGTGCTACTCATTGTGAAGGCGGATGCCACTAATTGGTTCCACGTGATGGACCTTGAAAAGCAGCTTATAATGGCTATGCAGAAAGAGACCATGAAGTTGGTCAATTCAGCCTTAACTTTGACATTTTAGTACTTCAGTGAAGATTTAAGTATTAGTTTTTTTATAAGCTACATTTAATATCTAGATGTAAACTTCACACACACACCTCAACATCCCCTATTTTTCTACTATGCAGTTAAATTTGAAAAATGCTGGTATTTCAAGAATGATTTCTAGAATTTAAGCATATTTTTATTTCAGTATGGGATTCATGACAATATCAGAGGCTTAATTTTTAAAATTGTACAGGTCTTATAAAATATATTTTAAAATAGCATTAGTCCATACAAATACACGTAATTTGACAACTGCACTTTTTCCCCTAATGATAAGGCTCTTCAAAATAGTAAGAAATTTATGAGATATTTAAAATTTACTGATTTTTTTGAGATATATTTGTTACAAAAAAGAAAAAAACCCCAAACAAACCCCAAAACCCCAAAACAGAACATTTATGCTTGAGGGCTGTTCTTTTTCTTTTCATCCTGTATTCTGTGGATCTTTTGTAATAGTATTGCTATTGAAGTTCCTAATACTGAAAGAGAAAAATGCTTGTGATGCCCGAAGGACAGAGTGAACCCACAGGCAGCGGGAGTGACCAGTAGAGGAGCTGTTTGTTCTGGTGGATTTCTTGAGCCTTGTGCCTGAGGTGTAAGACTGCCAATGCTGGCACTCCCATACGAGCCGTGTGTTTGCACTGCTGTATCACGGTCTTTTGCTTGCTCTGTGTTTTTCTAGCCGCTCTGATCTCCGGCCCTGTATCACTTGTGACTGGATGTGCAGCCAAGGAGCAAGAGAAACAGTAGCTAAAACACTGTGCTGAAGCTGGGATCTTTACCACTTGTGGAGCCAGTTACTGCCCGGCTGTGATGGAGCGTTAGGGACCTTCCACTGAGTCCTTAAGCCCTGGCACGTTTTCTGTGGTGTGACAACAAAAACAAACAAAACAATTTTTTTCTTCCTTCTGTTCTTGAATTCATGCTCATATTGTAGTAAGAAGAATGTTTTAAAATGAAAGTATGGCTTTCAAGGCGAGGCTTGTCACTGAATAATTCGTTTTTCTTATTATTTTTGCCCACATGATGGCAGTATATGTTAATCCAAACCAAGGGGATAGAAAGAAATTACAGCTTTTCAACAACAGTTCTGTCGCACTCCCCAAAAATCTGAGCAGCTGTGAGAAGTTTCCAAAAGGCATTATGACCAGTTATGAAAGGATGACTCCCCCTTCTTGTAAAAGCCCCCAAGACTTAAGAGGCAGTGAAGCTCTGCTTCATGCAAGAACCACATGTAGCTAACTCTGAGTGGGTATGGAATGGTGCCGTGTTATAAATAGAAGTGGTCAGTAAACCTTTGTCAGTCATGCTTGGCTTAATCATTTGCAGTCAATAAAGTCATTGAAGTATAATTACCACTCCTTGGCATCAGTTTGGTAAGTGCAGAGCTGGAGTTCTGAGGCTGCACGGGCAGCTAGATGCTGCGTGCTTAGTCTGTGGTAGGAGTACAGAAAGGCTAAACAGACAGACTATTGAGATACTAGCTGCAAAAAAGTTTAGGCATTACTTCAGAAGGATCATGACCAGGAAGAAAATCTATTGAATCTGTCAAGCTCTTCATCTATTTGTAAGTTGAATCAAGGGAGTTTGAGTGTGTGGGGTCTCTGTGTGTTTACTGGGTGGAATCAGAGAATGTTGCCAGTAGTCACAGATAAAGGTTATAATGTTAAAAAGGAAAAAGAAAATCAAAACAAAAACCAACCAAAGCAAAACTTTTCTTTCTCTGAGCTTTGTCATATCTGTAAGCACGAGCTGGTATTTCAGTGTTCTGAGTACTGTGATCTTGTTTTATACCTTTATTTTAAACATCAAACTTTTTTGATGCCAAGATTAAATAAGAAAAAGACAATAGCAGAACTTTATGCATTCATCAAGAAAAACAGGGAACTATGAACAGATACTGAGTTCAGCCCAGGGACAGCTGTAAAGCTCAGCAGGTTCCTTTGATGAGGGTCCCAGATCAGGGTCACCTGTGACCAGTTAACCTCCTGGATCAGGTTACAGAACATGTGAGCACAGGCAGCTCCTTTTCTTTGTCCTTGTTTTTTGTAACTCTGAGTTCAGTCTTAACAGATGTGATTTTCCCCTTCTTTTCCTTGTGATATATAAATGAGGAGTTGGGGCAGTTCAGTTTTACCTGTGCAGTATTGTTTCCTGAAAAACTTCATGATTTGTCTGGAGAACTGTTGTGTGACCTGTACCTGCAGATATGAGGCTAAAGGAACGGGAAGCAAAGCAGCTAAAATACCTGAGTGAGTAATCCATCGCTACCTTTGCTTCTTTAGTTTTTACGTTTCCCAGAGCCTAAGGATTATTACTCTAGTTCCTCTATGGCTCATTGTAAGGTATACCATGGCTAACATATCTCCTTCTAACGTATCTCTTCTACTTACAACTATGTGTAATGTGCAGGTTGTAGGAACTTATGGTGGCCTGCTGGATTCCCTCTTGGGGGATTACTCCTGTAGGCTTGGAGTTACTGCTCAGGCTATACCAAAAATACACTAAAAACTACTGTGGTAACCCACTCATTCCTGTGTCCATGTAGGTCTGGTGCCACTAATGGGAGAAGTCCTCATGTCTTCAGTGTCTAGGGAGGTTTCTGACTATTGAATTCCTATAGATTTGGACAAATGTTCATTTTATTTTACCTTTACTCATATCTGTAATAATCACCATTTGGAATATCTTACTTTGGGTAGTCTACAAATAACACTTCTGGAAACTGTCTATCAAAACTGCATAAATGTGTTATTCTTCTGTTCCCATCCCCACCTCTTTTACAAGGAAATAATCTCAATTCCCTACCAGTATACTCCTCTGGATGGTCAGGCTGGGACTATTTAACCAGCATTCGTCTCACTCGTTTTACTATACTAAGCTATTATTCCTTAAGGTGGTTTTCCCATTAATTTAACCTTTTTGAAATGTGCTATTCAAGAGAACACAGAGATTATCCAAGACTAGCGTTTCTTGTGCTAGGCCCTGTTCATATGATGAATAGGGGAAAATATCTTCCTTGAAGAGATTAATGTGAAGAAAAACAAATTCAGGTATAAGTCCCACCAAAAACTATGTGAAAAATAAGACAGCTAAGACTGCAAATAGGTCAGTGCCGCAGCAACTTGGGATGGGCTGAGTTAACGGGACAAGTGTTCCGGAAAAATAAAGAAAATATCTTCCTTGAAGAGATTAATGTGAAGAAAAACAAATTCAGGTATAAGTCCCACCAAAAACTATGTGAAAAATAAGACAGCTAAGACTGCAAATAGGTCAGTGCCGCAGCAACTTGGGATGGGCTGAGTTAACGGGGGACAAGTGTTCCGGAAAAATAAGTGAGGGTAGAGGGAATGCGGTACACTGGAGGGAATGGAGACTGAGGAGAACACGCTGGCTTCTTACTTCCTACATGTTCAAAATATTGCTGAAATTCAGTTTAAAAAATATGTAGAGTTTCCAGAATGTCCAAGGTCCAGGATTTGTGATTATTCCTACTGCTTGATTTCTTCCTATGCCTCATTCCCAAACAGGCAGATCTTGCATATGAACTCATAATAATGTGAGAGGGCAGAGGGAGGCCTTCTATCTGATCGAGCTGGCCATATGACTGCTAGGCATAGCATGAAATGATGTTTTAAGGTACTGATTAAGTTTTGGGGGAAAAATAATGTAGCTGATGAGACTCTATGGCATGATTATTAAACTAATCCTTTGTGTTATTTTTGGGGAGTGCATTTTGGGCACAAGCCTGACACAAGGCTTGTCATTGCTGCATCTTCATCTGTGATTTGCAATTATGTGCTCTCCAAAATTATGAAAGACAGGTTCTTATGGCAGTTTTCTGTTCAGGAATGTGGGAAAATGGACTTCACAGGACTAATTTATGAAAAAAGTAATTTGATCAGCAAATGTTTGCATGAACTATGCTGATATTGAAATCGCTATTTATGACCATCCCTGAAAATAAACCTCTCAAAATACATTCCTCATTTTTATAGAATTCCTGAATCAAGCATTTTTGCCTATGTATTCTACAATGCGTATGAAATTTTCTTTCTTATATAAAGCAAAAGCATTGCTTTTTGGAGAAACCCCGTTGTTTCGAGGATTGGTTCTGTTAGCAACCTGCTATGCTCTTGTAAATTAACCTGGACATAAAATTGTGAACAAGAAGTCTTTCAAAACTGGGGAAGCATGGGGAAAGCTGAAACATCTCATTTTGGAAACAATATGTTTGAAGGCAATTAAGAAGGCAGAATTAGCCCTAGTGCTAATATTTCATGAATATTCCTTCAGAGGAGGCTGGAAGAGATTTGTCTATTGGTACGTAGGAGGCAGCGCTCCTGGAGAAAACGGTGAGGTATTTGAGCACCTCTGTATCATTTCCATAAACATATATTGACAGCCAAGTTGCAGACTTGTTTGCCTACAACATTGATTCAGGCTGAAGCACTCCTTCACAAGAGAATTGTTTCTTCCTTTATTGTTTTTTCTTGCTGATTTCTTTTCCTGTATATATGCACTTACCAGTAATAGCATATATATGGTATTTTATATATATATATAGTAATAGCTAGTGGATTCTGTGTTGCACCTAAAATAAATTTTATCCTCTATCTCTCTGATAAACTGATAAAATTCCTAATTTATTATAACGTCCTGCAAGAAAACATAGTTAGAGATTTCTCACTGGCCCATGCATTTGACAGTGGGTTATCGAATTTTCTAACTGCAAGCTGCAGTTTAAAATTCGATGTAGTACATTGCAATCAACGGTAAATGGACTGGAGCAATTATGAGAGATTAGTTTGGTCTCCTTCCAGTCCCCAGTGGGTAAAATACTTGGCTATTGCTACAGTTGGCGATAAAGGGCAGCCTGGACCTCTCTTCTTGGATCCACTGGGATCTTTTGTATAGACTTTTAC
>NW_010427003.1:30347-48154 GCF_000710305.1 Buceros rhinoceros silvestris | reverse complement strand
CGAAACCGGCTTAGTAAGCCAACAGGATATTTCTTGAACTGAGGAGTAACTTGGACCTTGTCCTTTCTCCTGTCATCCAGTGCATGGGGGTGTCTTGAAAAGAGACTGTTAAATGGCTGTTATTTTGCACAAGGGATTCTCAGCTGCAGAAATATCCCTTTATGGGCCTCTGCTTGCTGATGTAGTTCAGAGGCCTTGGGGCTTCTTTGACCTAGTTCCCTGTATGGATTGATGGGAGTACTGCTCAAAGGGTGCCTTTGTTTATAGTTTTCACTAGCTCAGTGGAGAGATCTGACTTTGGTGGTCTTGGCAGATCAGACCATCCTCTTGCTCTCAGAGGTAGGGCCTTCAGGATGAAGTGCTTAATGCTGGAGGTGATGGAACAAGTTTCATTATGGCGTCAGCTAAATCTGTTTAATGTAATGTGTAACCTTCTGTTTCCCTTTGGTATGGGGTGGGACTACAGGCCAGCCCTAGGATACCAGTGTCCTAAACAGCCAGCATGGCTTTACTGCCAAGCAGAATTCTTTTGTCACAAGTATTTTGATGCTGTGAGAGTTTATTATGAAGGGTGTGATGGTCTTGACCACATTATTTCTTTTGTTGCTTTTTTCCTTTGTCTTTGTCACTTTTCAATATAACTTGTTACACAACAGTCAAATGTGATCAAAAAAGGTGCGACTTTAGAGATCGGCATTGATTTTTAGTGGTAACTATTGCTCATGGTGGGTAGAAAATCAATTAGATTAAACATCAAGTATTTCAATTTTGTCAACTTGGTCTGAGCATAAGGCAGAGAGAATAAACCTTCATCATTCTGTCATATTGAGGATAGAACTTGGAAAAACAAAACAATACCATGTTACCCTTGGTGTTATTGAGGTACCTACCCATTGTAACAACATGACTCTATTAAAAATGTGGTACCTCATAGCTGTAGTAAGACTTTCTATCACCTCATTCTGTGTTTGGACTGATCCAGCATGGAGCAAGCAGGTGCAATGAATTTTTCTCATGCACCAAATTTGGCACAGAAGTTCATCAATTGTATGGCAGTGCTGTAAGGCCAGTTCATGTTCCTTCTTTTAGCAGCATAAATCTAGTCTAATTTGAAAGTCAAGGGTGCTGTGTCAATTTACTTGGGCTGTTTGTATAATCTCTAAACAAGAGTTTAATTAGATTAAAGCAGTTACATAGAATCTTAGGCAACAAGGTACATATTGCTCTCAGCTCCTTGGGTTGATAAGGGGTAGTTTGGGACTGGCATGTGAAGGTGTGACTTGGTCTACAGCCTCAATAGTGGGAACCTGTGGACAAAAGGAGTGCTAGCTCTCTGGTGGCCCCTGGATCCGCAGAGGTGTTGGTGTCTGGCAGTTTGGGTGTGTATAATAAAATATCCTCGTCTTTTCATATAGCAGCACTGCATGAGAAGTAGTTCACTGAATTTACTTTTAACAGTGTTTTGGTTTCACTGTGAAATGCTCCCACACACAGTTTTACGGGAATGTCTGTCTTCCACTTAGGCAGAGTAGTAACTAAAGAATTCCCCTCTCCCATTTCTCCTGCCCAGTGGGGGAGGACAGCATATATACAGCAGGATCTTTTTTATGTTGATCTGTAGGTGGAAGTGCCCTGCAGCCTGATGCTGGCTCTATGAGGAAACTTGAGCAATAAGAATGTTTTATGCTTTTACCCACTCCATTTTTTAACAAAGGTATTTCTGCAGGTGTGAGGTGACTTCTCCAGCAATGCGTCCTTCAGAGTAATAAGAGATGTTTGGCACTGCAAAAGAAGGGGCCACATGGCTTAGGCTGTCTTTTCAGATTCGATACATTTTCTGTGCTGCTTTGTGGCAAAACAAGATCTTGATGGTTTTCTCCTTCAGTTTCCAGATAGAGGATAATTGCGTGTTGGAAATGTTAGAGTTCTAGCACTGAGAATTCACTTGGGTGGTAGCACCGTCAAATCTGGGGCTTCCACTTTGAAACTAGAGACAAAACCATGGAACATAAACAACCAAATAATTTTTTACTTGAAGGAATGCTCTGGAGATGTTCAAGATCTACCCAGTATCTTATCTGAGATGTTAGTCAGGTAATAAACAGCTATTTCTCATAGTCAACTGAAGGAAAATTCCGTCCTATGCAGAAACAAGTCCTGTGCTTAGGGATAGGACTATGCAGTGGTAGTTAAGTGGTTCGCGGACTTGCTGGTGAGCCAGGATTTAGGAGTGGATGATGTCAGTTGTATTTATCTGTGTCGAAAGAGGAAAAATTACAAAGCAAAAACTCTTCTACCTCTGTATTAAAACACACAGAAATCCACCTCTGAAGAGAGATGTGTGCCAAGCTGGCTTAAACCTGATCCTTGCAAATGCACACCTTACATTTAGCATCCAAACTGTCCTATTAATTCCCCCATTTTAAATAATTATTTTTCATACAGCTGTACACATAGTGGGCAGTCACAATTACTTCTGAATTTTCTGCACTGACTGCAGGATAGCAAAAGATCCCTCTGTGTAAATGAGTCAGTCTTGGAGAACTTGCTTAGTTATTGATACTCTTACACCTCGTTTGTTCCTTTTTAATCAGCTCTAGCAGTAACAATGGTTCACCACAGACACGAACATCCCATTTGGTAAGCACGTAAGCTGGTGCTCAAATGCTTTTCTTCTAGCAAAGTTTAAAAGCAGATGTTGTTTGGAAGTTCTTTGGGGGTCTGCTGTTTGTTAAATAGCCACTGATTATAAAGTCTCATCTCCTCAAAAAACAACACACTCCTCTGAAGTGCTACTTATAGAAGGCTGTGGTTGACTGGGAAACCTGTGACTTGACCTCTGTTTAACCAGGAATGGTGACCTATACCGAGTGCAGTCAGACACGTCTGTCAGCTTGCCTTTCATTGCACAGACTGTCCACTAGCCAGATGTTAATGGAGCAATGCCATGAGGTGCCCAGGCTCTGTCATGGGTGTTGAAAAGCAAGATTGCCTGGCTTAACCAGGAACCCTCTTGATAGTTTAGTTGGGTTTTTTTACTATTTTTTTCCCTTCCCCCTGGCACAAGTAAAACAGTTTATAAAATATTCAAGATGGAACTTTCTCTGCATTTCCTTCCTTTACTCCTTCCTCCATCCCAGTTGCCTGTATTCACTGCTGGTTTTTCTACCAACATCCTAGAAAAAGTGAAGCCACTTCTCAGTTTCTTCCTAAAAGTGCTGTCTGCTTCTGCTGGAGCGGTTTTATGTTCCCACTCACTTGAAGAGTTTGTCTGGATGAGTTTTGCACTGGTCTCTGTGGCTTGTAACCTTGCCCAGAGGCATTAATAGGAAACAGGAGGGAGCTCTTTGAGCAGCTCTGTGGCCTGAGTTGCCATTTACAGCTGTGCTGTGTACCTAGGAGATGCTGCCAGCCATGGGGTGACGAGATCTAGTGATTCATCAGTTGTCTGAATGTTATGTAGGTGGAGAAACAGTGACGTGGAGAACAAAGCTCTAAGCCAGCGGATTTCTGGGACAAAAACATTTCATCAGAAACTAGCCAGCCTTTGTGCTGAGACCTGGTATGATTGGTGCACGCAGCCTATGTAACTGCAACAGTCTTCATCCACCTGCGTGGTGTGGGTAAACAAATGCCATTCACAAAGCAAGGCTGCCTGAGCAGAAGCAGCAGATGATGTAGCTGTTTATATTATCATCTTACTAAACTTTGGATGGTACAAATCTTTTCTTTTGTACTTATGTTAGAACTTGTCAAATCAAGATCTGTGTCTTTAAAAGTCCTCAACAGTAATGTTCCTTGATAAACAATTTCTAAATTATATGGAGAACACAAACACTTTGAACACTAATAAAATCTTTTCTTCATGGTAAAGCATTTGAATAAAATTAATTTTATTTTTAACCACTTCCTTTCAGTTAGGGTTGACTTAAATACCAAGTCAAGTTTGTGTTTTAGTTTTTAACAGAATTTAGATAATATTTGCTTATCATCCTATGAAATTGAGTTATAAAATATGGAAAATGGGGCATAAAGGCGGGGGGAGATTCAGTAACTTCTTTCAGGGGGAAGAAAACGTGATGCTTATTCTTTTCACTTCCCAGAGTTAAAAAAATAAAACAAAAACCTTAAAATGAACATATAATTTTGCCTGCAGTGCTTTTTACCATTTTTACTTGGATTATTTCCAGTCCCCTGACCTAGACAGAGGGAGAATCTGGTCCCCTTAATTTTGGGTATAATGCTATTTACTTTTTCATGTTTATTTTAACATAAATGTTTCCTGAAAAGGTGAAAAGAGTCTTTCACATATATTAGTGCTTCTAGTCATTGCCTGGGACATGAGAATGCAGAAATCAAGACTTGGGATTTAATTACAACAGTCATGCTGAGCTGTGGTTCTTGTACGTGCTATTGCATCTTCTGTGTTTATTTCTACTTACAAAGTGTTATCTTGGGGAATCAGGCCATCTACAGAGTAAGTACTGTTAAATGGAGGTAGTGAGAATGTTTTTAACTTTCATTCTTTTAGGTGCTCATATAATTGTCTTGAATGTTGCCTAATCTTTCTTCCCTGGCTAATGAGATGAACCACAGCTAAGTCTTCCACCAAAATGTTTGATCCTTATGACGCTTTCAAATCTCTCACACTATTATTTTACCCATTTACAACCTTGTACGTACCTTAAATCTCTTAAGGAAGCTGTCACTTTTTTCTTTGCCAAGCTCAGGGAATTCTGCCTATCTCAAACTTAATCCTGGCTTCTGCTAGCATCAATTCTTCTCCTAGACCTCTGGCCTTTTCAGTGCTGTGATATAAACCTAGCTCTTAATCACTGAATTTCACGACCTTATCTCCATTCGCCCCCTAAGCTGTACAGCGTAGTAACCTAGGAACTTCTGCCTTCTGGGACATAATCCAGATCCGAAGTGATTCACAACCTTCATCCTAATCTCCTGACAATTCTGTAATTTATTTTCAGCTGTGTCTGAACTGAACTTATATTCTAAATATTTCTTTACTACCTTTGCTTATCCTGTGGGATTGAGTAGTAAGCATTGCTCTTGTCCGTCCAATTTTTTTTTGTTGTTTTTAGCTTCCAGACTGCAGACCTAACCCTAAAAACCTGCATCAGTTTTACTCTTCAATCTCTTTTAAGGTTCCTGTAGATTGAAGTAATTACTTCAGTTTGGGGATCAAGGTGCTCCATGCTCTAACTCTAAATCAGCCGGAAATCTAGTTTTAACATCTCCAAATGCCAGACTATAACATGAACCATGTTCTATTTCTAGTATCTTTCTAAGCTGCCCGGGGCCTCCAAGCAACTCAACTCTCCTTACAGCAAATCTTATCCATCCTGTCTCCATATTACGTCTTAACTGCACATGGCCTTTGCAGTGACTCGAGAGGCTTTGCTACAAACACAGTCTTTCAGCTGATTCTAAACCTGCTCTTACCTCTAACTTCTGATGGTATCAGCTTTTCCTCTTTAAGACCTCTAAATTTGAAGTGAGGATGACAAGGTAAATCTAACTGGTGTTAGATATGCTGTTGTATTCTGGTTCATCTGTCCCTCACTGCAGGTTTTCTAGGCCCTGGTACATCTTCAGTACATCACATTCTTCCAGACTTTCTTGGTCTAAGCAGGTGGACAAGCGTTAGCTATGTATAAACCATGATGTTAAAGCTCAATGTTAATCATTGGACTTTTACCCAAATTACATGTATGAGATTGACTTTTAAAGAAAAAATAATCTCTTGCTTGAAGAAGAGCATTATGAGGTCTTAGGAAAGAGAATTACAGACCCAAAGCAAGATGTACAAAACTATTCAATACTTACTCAGTTACTTCATTTCTTTAATTACACGAACAAAGAGCATGATAGGAAAGTGCTGGACTTGAAACGGGCTTGAACTATTGAATAACTCTGGGAACAAGGTGGGCATTTTTGCCAAGCTTCTGTCAGGTAAACTTTTGTAATTTATCCAGTTTTACTGATGTTTACTGATGTTAATTTGTTCCATAATCTTTTGTTATCCTTGATCTGTTGAAACGGATAAATGCTTTCTGTGAGTATTAATTAAGATCTTGGTTTAAAAGACTTTATCGCTCAGACTGTGTCTGAGTTACTGTTTTCCTTTGTGTAGGAGGCTGTGTATAACTATAGGTCATTTGAACCTTCAAAGAAATATTTACATGGCACAAAAGTCATATGCAAAACTTTGACATAGCATGAAATTAATTTGTAGAGAAACACTGAGTAACCAGATTTTTAATTTTTTTCTATGTGCTGTATTTTTTTCTGCTTAGCAGAATAACACCACTGCTCTCTTAATGCTGAAGCTCTAAACTAGCCCTTCCTTGCTTATTGAGTCAGCTGATAATTTTCTTTGCTACTATTTTTGCCTTTGGGTTTTCTGAGCCTTGGCTCTATGGAAGATGACAACTAAAAGGCAGTGTGCACCCTGGAAGTTCAGAAGACAACCTCATGGTCAAGAGTGCATCAGTCCCTTCCTTTGAGAAGAGGCTTTGGCAGTTTCTCTTCTGCATAACAGGTATCATGCCTCCCCAAATTACAGCACAATCCGTGTTTAAAAATAAATTTAATAACAAGTTCTTGGATAATTGATTGAGGTGAAATTACTTGAAAGTAGATCCTCTAGGCATTTCAGTCAGTCACCTCTTGGACTCTTGAGGGACTGAGGAGGTTTTGGGGGCTTCCCGGGCACAGTTGTTGTTTTTGCTAAAACTCTAGACTTTAGATGTACCCATTAGTCTGAGCAGCTTTTGTTTCCTGAAACAAAAGCTGCTGTTCTGTCCTGCCTGGTGCTTAGGCAGACTGTGGCCTCTGGGTGCTAAGCGCAGAATCCCCAAAGGTATTTGAGTACTTTAGGGTTAGGTGGTCTCATTTTTCATAAAGAAAACTATTTTGTGGATCAAATCATTAAACAACCACTAAGCTCCTGAGGATTTCAGTATTGAACATCACTTATTTAAGATTGGGTTTGGGTTTGTTTGGGGTTTTTTTTGTGTGTGTTTGGGTTTTGTTGCTTTTCTTAAAGCAGATAAAACATATCGTATGTGTTATTTAAACATGCACATCCATTATCTAGAAATTTCTTTTTAATTCCAAATGTACATACCATAAGTTAGCACAAGAAAGTCTTGCTTCAATAGCAAACTTGGAGACTACCTTTTCCTTTACACTGTTAAAATGATTACTATGGCCCTTTCTCCTACGAGAAGAGAAGTTTAGGTTGTCCTTAGACAAGATGGCCACTTTACTGCATTGTTCCCTGATGGAACAAAGAGAAGCTGGTTCAAGGAAAGATGGCTCCAATTCATGACAGCAGGAAGAAGCTGCTATCTTTGGTGGCAGGGAGGGAAGAAGGTTAGTGCACAGGAGATACGTGTAGGAATGCAAATTGAGAGCAAAGAGCATCAGTGACTGCAAGCAAGGTCAAGGAATGATGGAATTGCAGAGAGACATAGAAGCAGAGATGTTGGTTGGATGGGAATGAAGGAAGATAGGGATGTAGGAAAGAACATAATGAAGAGAAATAGATATGTGGGAAGTGTGCAAAATTATAAACTATGGAAATACTCCTGGAATCATGGGAGAGGATACTTCAACTGAAGAATGGGATTTGGTAAAATTACATGTGGTGGAGCTGAACTTTACTTTTGCAACTAAAGGCATCCAGGAAATCAAAATAGGGAGGGACATCTGTGTTTGAAAAAATAAAACAGTTTTTTTATCTGCTTCCATGGTGGGGCCCAGCAAAGAGTCCAACTTTATTATTTTTCTGAAGTATGTCTTTTTCTGGATTATAAAGTGTTGAGACTCTTTGGACTCTAAAAAATGGAATTCTTCTGATCTCCAATGTTCTAAAATATTATCTGAGCAAAAAGTTGTCACCAGATACACAGATCTGTGTACACTTGCATCTCTCTTGCCTGCCCTCAGATGATTCACCATTCTTCTCCTCTGATTTTACCCCTTGCAAATCCCTAACTAAGTTGGTGGTGTTTGTATCTCACAGCTTGTTTCTGTTTCTCTCTCAGCTCTAAATCAGATGGCCGATCTAGAAAATACCTTCTCCCTCCCCTTTTTTCCCCTCTGCCTCTCTTGGCAGTGAGGTTTTTTCTTGATCCCTAGACAGCCTCCCAGTTTGCCACTTTTTCTGTCAGCAAAGAAACAAGCAGTCTCTTTCATCTTGTTTGCCTTTTATCTGTTCTCAGTTCTCTAAGTTATGACCTAGAAGAAAAAACAGGCATCACCTAAATTCACATCAAGGTGAAAGATCAGATGCTGCCTATGCTAGTAGTCCATCTTTGATACAAGCTCACGTGACAGCATGAGGGTACAGCCTTCAGCGCTGTTGTTGGGAGGGCTGTCATTAGTGAAATCAAATAGTTACAGGAACTTCCTTGCTGGAAGGGTCATGGTTTCCTCATTTGTTAACAAGCATTTGAAAAAGGAACAGAAAAATCTTTAATGATTAAAAAACACTACCTGGGGTACTCCTCACATACAGCTGTAAAGTCCTGAATGCGACCCAGACAAACAGAAGAGTATTCTGTGATAGTACAACTGTATAAAAGGATGCAGTTAATTAAAATTATTTCAATGTAGTAATGGACCTGCATTGGAAGGACTCAATCCTGCAGTGTGCTGCAAACATCTGTCAGCTTCAGTGAAAAGATGAGGGGTCTTGTGCTTTGCCGGATTAGTCATTTGGCTCCTATGCTGGAATCCCAGAATTTTGGAACTTGAAAGTTTCTGCTGCTTCTTGGGATTAAAACATTAAAATTCCTCTTTTGCTCTCATCCAAATTTTCTCCAACTACCTCAGTAAATTGTTCCCTGAGGCTTAATTAGTACTAACAGGAGAACTGCCTTTGCTGTGTAGTGAAGCCATCCAGAACAGTTACAACTCCCCCAACCCAAAGCCTGTCTGCCATCCCACGTAATCGTGCAGGTTGCCCTCCTGCTCTGCAGTGCACCTGTACACGTCTATCAAGCACACCAGTCTAACATTGTCTTGTATCTATAATAACTAATCACTAAGGGTACCTGTTGGTTTTGGTGTATGATCTTTTAAAAACCTTTGCTGGTTGTGGGATTTCTACAGTGATCTGACTTGAAGGGTTTAAAATGCCATCCATGCGCTTTACTTTTAGGAAATAATTTTGTGTTGCTAACCTGCTATTAATGGTGGTTTGATTACTAGGTCAGTGGTTGTAAAGAGCTAAGAGTGGAAATAGTGAAACAGCATCAAAACAGGAAATCAAGTTTTGTAGAGCAAAGGCACTTCATTAAATAAACCAAGGAAAATATTTGGGAGACTTTTGCCTGAACAGAAATTAGGAGTACTGCATTGTTTTGTCAACTTGAAGATGCACAGAATCCAACAGAAGTTATGTTGTCTTTCATCAATTTTAATGCAGCTTCTAGCTGTAGAACTCTGCCAGCATACAGATGAAGGTGTCTGGGCATGTTGGTATGCTAAATCGTAAGCTGTCTGTTCCCATTCTGCATCATTTGGTTAAACTTAAGGTTCCAGAACAACCTGCAGAAAGTGAAATTTAGTGCTGTCTGGATACTTTGGTCAAGTTCTTCCTTGTCTGTTTGCAATAAATGTCTTAGTAGCTGTGATTGGAAAATATTGCTGAAAATAACACTTGGTCAATTATTGATTGGTTTGGACCAGTTCCATCTGTTAAGTAACTATCAGGAACGAATAAACACACACACAGTCCTATGTTTTTTGTTTTGTTTCTAAACTTTTTTAGAAACTTCATGAAAAATGACAGTAATGTAGGATGCTTCTTTTTTTTTTTTTTTAAATAGCAAAGCAGTTTTCTAACTCCCACTATGGAGTTAAAGGCTTATGTTCTTAATATTGCCTCAGTTAAGAATTTCAACCCGAAGGACTGCTGGGAAATTTTGCTTTCCCTAGTTAGGAGTTATCCAGTACAAATAAGACTGTAGTCACTGTACCTATTTTTTTGCTGCAAAATTCATATCATGTGGTGAGTCACCTGATGCAAATACATATCTGGTAAAGAATCTAGAACCGTGGATTTCTCATTCTTAATGTGACTGTTACCAATATCTGGACCACTTGCCCGTTTTTTGTGGAGGGCCCTTTGAGAGAAACTCAGTGCAGACTGTCTTTGAGTCTTTCCTTCATTCTGTTTATGCTGGTTGTCTTGAGTTTTACTAAAAAAAAAATATTAAATCAGGCTCTTAAAATAACATATTTACTCTGATTTTAATCTATAGCCCACTGGCTTCAACTAATTTGGGGCAAGGTTAAAACATGTAAAGTACTTATTTGTATTTTAAATTAGCCTTAAATTAGAATCTGTATTTTAGGTCACAGTTTCATAATTAACACTCAATAAATCTGGACATTAATGGACTCCTGTAAAGCATTTATTTGAAATCTTCATATTAACTTTCATTTGTTGACCTATACTATGAATGCATTTAAGTACTTCTTTTCTCTGCCTGATTTGTGAAATAAAAATTTGGTCTTGCCACGAATCAGATCAGTCAGGATTTTGTGGAGAAGCAAATATACACCGACTTCAGAACAGGCTGGCTAAGTTGCTGTTTTGTCACACGTGTGTGACAGTCATCTTCGAAATCTGGTTGACTTCATAGAGAAGAGGTTTGAGTAATAATGGATGCTTATGCTTTTGGAAGTTGAGGAAAAAATGCTGAGAGATTTGAAGCCTTCAGAAAGCAATAGTAGACAGTGTATAGATCTGTAGATGGACCATGTATCATAATGTTTTTCAAAGACTAAGTTTGACACAGAAAAGCTGCCTGTTAAATCAGAGCTATTGCTTAACGGGGTTTTTTTCCTGCTTTTTTTAACACAGTAGGTGTTACTATCAGCTGTGTGTCAATGGTGAGTGTTTATCTGAACTAATGAATATGAAGAACCTGAGGAATGATAATTTTAATTTAGCCCAAAGGCACCTAATGATCAACATATCAGCATATAAATGTAGCTGGTATGGCTCTTCATGCTATACAAAACCAAACACAAACAAAAAACCCCAACAACCCCTCTACTCCACCCCCACTTAACAAAACAAACAAAAAGCCCCCAGTAACAAATATTGCTTATTGCTAATTTTAGGCTCTGGTTTTGGTGTTGTCCATATACAGCCTTTTTTCCCCCCATTTTATTTAGTTCAGGAACCAATGTACAAGCTCCTGCCTGCCAGTGAACTCAGCAGCACTTGAAAATTCTTTTTTCTTTAGTTGTTTTCCTTAAGCTGGCAGTGAGGGTAAGTCACCAAAAGTGACACTAATCCTTTGAGTGTGTGTTGTCTGTGAGGAAGGAAGGTTTTTTAACATAAAGACCACATGTGCATCTATGATGTCACCTTGGGTTCCGTAGTTTGACTAGTCTGTACCTAAGTAAGTGACCAGGAGCACATATCCATTGTATCAACAGGTTGTGCATTTGATGTTATTTTAATGCTAACATACCAAAGACCAAAAGTCAAAAAATTCCATCTTCACCTGTAAGTCAATAGTGAGTTTTCTGGGTGCTTCCATATCTTACAGTGTTGTCTAAAGCAATTCTCTCACATGGCAGTGCTGAAACTTGGTCCCTTTAGGCTGTCACATTGGTGTACAGGTGTAGAAGCCTGAGCAGTTCCAGTATCATCTTCACCCGTAGCTCATCCACTCATCCCTTCCAGCAGCTGTGGGCTTTGAACTTCAGGGTTGGCACCCTATTTTCTCCATTAAAAGTGTCCTTTTATTACTATAGATGGAGAAATCTCAGTCATTAGTGGAAAGGGACTTTGCTTAGATGGTTAAAGTAATTTTGATGGGCAATACTACAGTTGGTCCAAGTCTGGTGTGTATTGGAAGGGAACGATAAGTCCAAACCACAGACACTTGTATTCCATTGGAATGCTTATTGAAATGGGCTGCAAGTTCTGTTAAAGCATCTCGCCCTAAGCTGCTGTTTCAACAGTGAGTTAAATGAGCTCACGAATGGGGTCTGCTGACAAATTGTACATGTCAAGTCTGTCCTTTACTAGATCACTGTGCAGAATTTGGTCTCTTTTTCAGTAGTGTAGCTTGTGGTTCTTACTAAAACTGATAACTTTATTTTCTCTTTGTCTGGAAAGTCCCCTGAAATATTCAACAAAATTGTGTACCATTGCTGAAAGAAAGAGTAAGCCAAATCCCAGAATAATGCTCTAGCTTTCACATTTTTCTGTGTTCTTTGTGGCCATGTTCCTTCTTTGTTCATACCGTAGGTGTTTATTGTGTTTGGAGAGGGAAAAAAAATAGGGTCTGTTAGTAAAGGCATCATGATTTATGTCAGTGGGTAGCATTTGGGCAAGCATGAGTCTTTATTTTTAAGTCAGCTTTGAACCAAATGTTGCCTGCTGCAGATTTAAAACTGGTAAAATTAGAGCTTTCCTTCAGTGAATCTCTGATCATGGCTTGTAATGTCAGGAGTGACTTGTATCTGTTTCTCTGCTCTTCAGCTTTCTTTGAAAATCTAGTTGGACTGTGGTTTTTAAACTGGAGCTCCACATATTTGCTAGTTTTTCAAAGTTGTAGGGTGGGCAGGAGGTGGTCAGCAAAGCAAAGAGACAATCTGCTTCCAAATGGTAATGCAGATTGCAAAGCTCAGAATATCAGCACAAGAGCTTGCTTCTACCTTAACCATTCTGGTATGCTGTATGTGCGAGTTGCCAGCCCCGAAAGAGTTAAAAGTGTTTGTTTCACAGGAAATTGGAAGAAATTTATGTGCGCAAGTGAAACTGAAAGGTCGAATGTGTGACTCATATCTATTGACAGATGGAATGAGCATAACATAAGAAGACAGTGACTAGAAAACAAGCAGGTTGTGTGAAAGTATTTTTAGAGACTAATTTCTACCCAGCTGTGTCTTCTATGAACGGAATAAGTTTGTCAAAGTTACCTAGAAGTTGCCTAATAGCTACCTAGTTAAAATTAATTACATTGGTATGGTTTAAATAGATACTTCATCTCTTGAGTTGAAAACAGAGGTAACATTTTTTTAAGAGCGCTACCTGAGATTTAAAATAATATAGGAAAACAAGAATGAAGGGGACGTACAAGTTCCTATTAGTGCTCCTAAACTTTTACATACCCACTTACTTTACCTCAGATCCCCTGTTGACTCCCACTTCTGTGCTCTCTTCCCCTCTCAACCTATCCCTTCTCCAGCTTAAAATATCAGATCATACCCAACTTGCTTGTTATATAATAATGACTCATACTTTCATTGGCTTAAACATTACCCAATCTTTCTTTCGTGCCTCTTCGTGTTCTTTAAATTGAGATCTAGCCTCTTCAGTTTTGGGTACTACATTGTGAGGTTTTCAGTAAGTTCTGCTGATGAAGAAAAAATGATGCTGAAACTATATAAAATTTATTCAGGATTACAAGGATAAAGAGTTAAAAATGTTTGACATGATGCATTTATTTTGCTGGACAAGCAAAGAAGTGCACAAAACCCCATAATGCTACATGGTATTTGATAACTATAAAGTCTTCAGCAAAATTTGACCCAGAATATATAGATAGAAGGCACTCAGGAAAGGGGTGTGTGTGTGTGCTTACTTGCCTGTTGCCTGGAAGAGCAACTTAGGCATATAGTGCCATATAATTTAGGTAGTATTTGCCTTGTGTATTTGTAGACCACGGGATTAAGTTCTGAGTCAGTAAACTTTAAAATTGACAGCTGCTGTTTCTTCTGCTGTTGTCCTGGTAGACTCTTGCGGCCAAATGATCACAGTCAAATATATGGTGTATATCTGAAGAACTACATATTCCGTGAATGAACGGAAGCCTTGTGGTGTTTGGTTAATGTGCTGCTTTCTGAGCTTCTGCTCCCATCAGATGAAAGGATGGGGGGCAGAACTCGCATCTCCATGAACCCCACAGAACATTGGGGAATAAGGTAGGAACTTTTCACCTAGCTTGTGGAGCTCACTTTCCCTCACCTCAAGCTTTTTGGATTATTTTCATTTATAGATTTTTGTATTGTTGTTATTTAAAGGCATCTCTGCTTCCCAGGCTATTAAATGCTTTCTCTTGCAGCCTGACTGTGAGTTGGGCTCCAGCTTCCAGACCTCCTGCTCCATAGCCAGGTGGAAGACCGCAAATACCATGCACCGCAAGCTGGTTAATTTTGTTAGAGAGTAAGAAATGAAAAAGAGAAGAGAGAACCCTTCATTTAGCCCAAACTGAGGTATTTCAGTGTCAAAACCTGGATTTCTTTCATTGGTATGGGATTTTTGCAGAGTTTTATAGACACAAGCCACTGCTTGGGGATTGTATGTTGTTTACAAGGCTCTCACATGAGCTAGCAGGGTAAGTGTAGCCTACTGGAAAGAAGAAAACATCTGATGTTCTCTTACAAGAAAAGAAATCTGCAGAAAGTTAAATCTGCAGATTCACTGGCATGCTGAACGACTGACTAACAGTGTACGCAGGGGTATGGATAACTCCTTCTGTTAGTATGGCATGCTGCTGCAATTAATATCTTCACCACACAAATCTGTTATAAGACAGGTTCTATAAAGGTGACGAATATAACTTGTTCATTAGAGCGGGTAGCAGGGAGCAACAGTGAAAACATGTGTATCGCAAGAGCAGGGGATCTCGTTTTGAAGGGAGCATATGCATATAGTGTATTCTGTTGTCTCTAATCCTTTCTCATCCAGTGCATGTGCTATTAGGCTACCCCTCCTCCTGGAGCTCATCCAAATACTAGCAGCATCATTTCTTGCTTAGAATGGAAAACTCAAAGGGAGAAAAAAGTATTTTGCAAATAATCCTATAATATTCCTACAGGAATTATATTAGTGAAAATCTTTGGTATGAAAATAAAGTATTGAATGATAAATAAATGATGGAACTCATGGGGCTGATTTTATAATTCTGACTGGGATGGAAATACAATAGCAAGTGATTGAATGAAATAGTACTCTTTTCGAGTACTATGTGGTGTAACCTCTTTGTTTTAAATTATTGCTCTGTCACTAAAAAAGAAAAAAAATCTGCCTCTTCTCTTGCATTCTTAAAAAAAGTGTTTTCTCAGCTTTCCTTGAAAAATCTGTAGGAGAATACTGTTTTGTATTACAAATACAAACTGAGACCTAAAATTCCATGTACAATTAGAACTTACTTTAAATAAAAACAGAAGCTGCCAGGTTACTATAAAAGTAAAGATTACAGTAGTGCCTAGGATCTTTTTTATGGTAAAGGGAGTGTTCCAACTGCTGTCAGTAAATGGTAGAATCCATACCCTAATGTCACCTCGAGAGCAGGTGAGTGGTCCAATATTTGATGTAAATCAGTGCTCTTCCTCTGCTCCTCAAAGTTATGCTCCTCATAAACTTTGTTCTCTAGACCCTTCACCAGCTTCGTTGCCCTTCTTTGGATGTGCTCCAGCACCTTAATGTCCTTCTCATAGTGAGGGACCCAAAACTGAACCCAGTATTGAAGGTGCAGCCTCACCAGTGCTGCAAACAGGAGGACATTCACTTCCCTCCTCCTGCTGGCCACAAATTATTTCACTAATTTATAAATCCACCAAGACTTTCACAGTTCTCTGGTTTGAAATTCTTGTTTGCAAGAACGATGTAGAGTAAAATTTAAAATCCTCCATTTGTTTTAACTCCACTGAGCAGTAAGTGACTCTACAAAACACTTAAAGTAGCTTTTGGCATTGTGGAATATGCCAGTGCCCCACGGCCAAGGGAAAAGTTGCAGGTCATTAATAAGTAGTTTTTACACGTCACTAAGAACATACAAGATATTTCTTAAATGAACAAGAAGAAAATACATTTATGACTTTGCAGATCTGTGAGCTTAGGCTGGGAGAAAATCCTGCTTACTTCATCAGCATTAAATTCACTCCAGGCCTATTTCTTGTTTCTTTTCGATTCTCACTCTCTTCACTTTTGCAAAATTTGGAAGACTGTTGATAGTACCTATACCTCTAATATGTCATTAAAATCTGTGTCAGTTCATCCTGACCTAGACTAGAACCACCATTACTAAGGTGATTAAAATGGAGCTGCATCACTGTAGAAGGGCACAGGATCGATTCTGTGGTTACTGAAGCCAGCAGCCATGCTTACTGGATGCTTTGGTGGGTCTTGTTTTGAACACCAAATCTTCTGTGCATGTGATTGTGCAATTCGTATATGTACCTTTGAGTTGAAAAGTAAACAAATCTGGGTTTTGAAGAGGAATAAAATCGTTCAGTGAAAAGCCTTAGCACCAGATCTAATGAAACACCCAGCTTCGGGCCATGCCTGTGTCATGGTATGATCGCTGAAACGGAAAAGGAAGAAACTGAGGTGACCAGAGTTAACATCCATCTAAACAGAATGAAATCTAATAAGCAGAAGGAAGTAGACACAGTTTCACCGTCCATATGCATGATTGCTGACAAGGCTGGCCACCTTGCAACGGTCATCTTGGATCTTGTAGAATACTTCTTTCCCCTTCACACCACCTTCTTCCCAGTTTAATTGTTAGAGTAAGGATTTTTACTCTTCCAGCTAAACGTTGGATAGTACCCTTGCATACGTGCCAGGAAATGTACACAGCATTGCAGGGTTTTGGAAACAATGGTAGAAATACTGTAATTAAATTTTAATAGGTGCTCTCACTTTGTACGATGACTTGTCTTCAGTATGCCATTATAGGCATTGAAAGCCTCACAATCAGACAATCGAGAGTATTATTACACAGGTTACACAAGCTCCCACACATTCCTTTGGGAATTTTTAGACTGCTACAGCTCTTACTAATGCAAAAAAACCCAACTAACCAAACAAAAAAAATACCCACCAGGTTTTCTTGAAAGACAGTGCAGCGAAATCGATGGAATTTGTACCCAGTTGATGGGGCAGCCAGACATGCTTGTGTCCCTCAGCCCACAGTTGTACATAAAGGTACCATGCTACTCTAGAGGTCACTGGTGAATAGGACATAGACTTGCAAGCAAAATGGTGTTGATTCCCTTTTCCCCTTGCTTGTCAAAGAGGATGGTACGATGCGTGGATGGACATCATCCACAGAAGATTTTTTTTGGTGTCTAATTAGTTTGTTTATGCTTTTCTGAGGGCTTACCAGCTGTTGGTGTAGGAGTAGCGCTGCATGTTAATAGTATTTATCTTTTAACCTCTGTTGCTGCCTTCAGTGAGCTTAATCTGACTGTTTGCTTATCTGTACACACAGCACTGTTTTTGGAGACTGTGTTGGGCAGTGGGGTGGGGGACAGACGAGCCTTCAGATACCTACACATCCAACACTAAACTGTGACAAATTTGAATTTACGTGGTGTTGAAGAGGACTGTAGTCCTCTCACAAGTTTGTTCAGGAACACTTGTTAGAACTCTAATGTGCTTTTTACAACAGTAACTGCTAGCCCCCCATGCTTTGTAGGTCAACTGAGTTACAAAATAAAATAAAAATGTGTTTGTCAGAAAAACCTCCCTAGCTGTGTTGGCTGAATAAGTCAGTTTAGTGGTTTTATTTGATAGGCTGGAATTTACACACCATGTATCCCAGGACAAAACTCAGCAGAGTAAGAAAAGACTCAGTTTAGGAAGTATCAGGAGGTGAGGAACAGTAAAGGGGGAGCAGTGAGGAAGGCTGGCATCTTGCCGCTCTCTGTAGAGCGAGCTTCATCCACAGTGGAGGGGCTCTTACCTTCCTAGGTCTATTTCCATTCCTTGTTCATGGCCTTTTATTTTACAGCACTACTTTTGC
>NW_010427003.1:27079-30251 GCF_000710305.1 Buceros rhinoceros silvestris | reverse complement strand
AGGAATGATGATTTGAACAAAGCCAAAAGTGGAAGAACTGTCAGGGTCCTACTTAGGAACACTGCAGTAAGAGCTGAGAGAAGCAGGCTTCCTCGGAGGAGTGATTCACAGCGTTACCTTTTCCACAGGAAATACTTTGTGGTTGTGCTTTAATTCTCCCAGTTCTTCCAGGCCTCTTTTGCTGTTTTTACAGTTTGTTGCACCCTTGGGCAGGGGGTGGTGCCAGTAAAGCTTTTAGTGTCGCTGTGTCATTCAGTGTACGCTTCAGATGTGTGGATCTTCTCAAGTTAATAGCAGCTGCTGTTGGCATTTGACTGGCGTGCACTGTGCACCTTTGAAAACACGGCAAAACTGGTACTGGCATCAAGGGAAGCTGATCTTATTGCAAAGCTCTGCTTCTGTAATTGATAATACCTTGATCAGTAAATGGTGTGATGGGTTGACCTTGATTGGCTGCCAGGTGCCCACCAAAGCCACTCTACCACTCCCCCTCCTCAGCAGGACAGGGAGGAGAAAATATGCCAAAAAGCTTGTGAGTCCAGATAAAGACAGGGAGATCGCTCAGGAGTTACCATCATGGGCAAAACAGACTTGACTCAGGGAAAGTAATTTATTACCATGAAAATCAGAGTAGGATAATGAGAAAAATCTTAAAACACCTCTCTCCCCTCCGCCTTCCCAGGCTTAACTTCACTCTGGACTTCGGTAACTTTCCCTCCCTAACTGGCACAGGGTTGTGGTCAGTTTATCACACATTGTCTCTGCTTCTCTTTCCTTCTCCCACTCTTCCCCTGCTCCAGCATGAGTCCCTCGCAGGGCCACAAGTCCTGCCAGCACACCTACTCCAGCATGGGCTCCTCTGCTTGGGATCACAGGTCCTGCCAGGACCCTGCTCCAGCGCAGGCTTCCCATGGGGTCCCAGCCCCCTCTGGACACATCCACGTGCTCTGGCGTGGGGTTCTCCATGGGCTGCAGGTGGATCTGCCTCACCATGGACCTCCGTGGGCTGCAGGGCACAGGCTGCCCCCACGTGCTCTGGCGTGGGGTCCTCCATGGGCTGCAGGTGGATCTGCTCCAACATGGACCTCCACAGGCTGCAGGGGCACAGCCTGCCTCCACACGGTCTTCACCACTGGCTGCAGGTGAATCTCTGCTCCAGTGCCTGGAGCACCTCCCTCCTCCCCCTTCTTGGTGTCTGCAGAGTTGTTGCTCTCACGTATTCTCACTCCTGTCTCTCGTTGCAGTTGCTGTTGTGCAGTACCTTTTCCCTTGTTTTAAACATGTTATTACAGAGACACTACCACCATCACTGCTGGGCTCGGCCTTGGCCAGTGGTGGGTCTGTCTTGGAGCTGGCTGGCATTGGCTCTGGATGTGGGGGAAGCTTCTGGCATCTTCTCACAGAAGCCACCCCTGTAGCCCCTGCCCTGCTACCAAAACCTTGCCACGCAAACCCAATACAATTATCATTTTAATTATAGAGTTATATTAATTATAATTATTTCCAAATATCCAACAGAAGGATAGGCCCTAGTACCGTGAATGCAATATTCAGAACCCATAATAATTGTTGTCATCATATACACAAAAATACTTATCCTGAACCATTCTAGTAGTAGTTACTTCACGCTTCAACACCTTTTAGACAGAAGATGTGTGAAGAAGCTTAAGGGGTTTCCTTCTTGTCACGGTTTAGAACAAGTCTGAGAAAAACAAGAAACAGTAGCAGAAAATGACTGAATATAACCATCGTTGTGCTTCCTGCTGCTGCTGAAAGGTTCAGGTCGAGCTGACAGCAGGCTGATCACGCAACTCTACGAACTGACCACAGAAAGAGGCGACTACTGGTCTGCCTGCTTGTAGCCGTGCGGTGCTTTGCTTTGTAACACTCCCAACAGGAGCTTCTGATAGCTCATGAATTAGCAGATGAATAAAAAACGGGAGTTATTTCACATATTTGTAACAGAAAGAGAGGGTTCAAATGGTTTTTCTGTGGATGGAAATGTGAACATATTCATTTAACTGAAAATGCCAAGTGACTAATCTGTAACTACATGGGGAAATACAAAAATTGATCATTCTCTTAGAGGAATGATTTATTCTTTGTACAAAAATTCTAATGTTCAAATGCAACTAAGAAACAAACTTAACTTATTGCTGATAACTATGAGTGTTTCAGAGATCCAGAGCTTGTCAGAAATTCAACTGTCTTCTAGGTATTAATGGTGAACAAAATATATAAGGGTGCATTTATTAATAGACCATGCACAGAGTCTGAAGCGTAAGTGCTTTGGAAAAGTACTACATTGTTTATAGTAATCAAGGTAAAGAAACACCAGAGGAAACATCCCTGTGGCTTAATCAATGATCAGCACATGAACATAAGTCAAAGATTGTTTAGAATTATTCCAAATGAGGAATAACTGACGTCAAGAGCTTGCCTGACTTCTTACCAGCTTCACACACTGGTTGCCTGCAGTGACAGAAGTACTAATAGAACAGTTAGAAGCTGTCTTTCACAAACTGGTCCAGGGTTTTTTTCTATTTGCATTTCACTTCTTTATTTACAGCCACAGATACCTTTCAAGGGCAGAACTGTATGCCGGTCAATCTCTATATCATTAACATCAGCGGGAAATGAAGCCAGGAACAAGTATTTTGTATTGTTAACACACTGCAAGCCACAAGTGATGTTTGGTCAGTAACAGTGGTTTTTGTTGTAGTAGAGTGACACAGGTACAGGCCAATTTCAGTGTGACCTCACAGCCAACAATGTTCCACAAAATTCCGGCTGCCTCTCAGTCTTTCAGGAGAGGAAATGTTGAGGTAGGGCAGAAACAAAATTCTCAGAATATCAGGGTGAAGATGCCTCGTGCATTCGCATCGGTGCTGTGTAGTTGCTGTATGGTGCCCCAGACCTGAGCTGCCTACTTATTGCTCCAAACCACAGCGGGCGAGGATTAAATTCTGCGTAAGTAGTCATACTTTCACCTTCCATGGACACAAAAATTTCAGCTCTGGGTCAGGAAACTGGGTCATGAAATTTTCCTAGCTGCTTCTAATCATGTGACTAAACATCCCTGGTGTTCAAGAGTGTCTTTTCACTCTTTTTCAGGGCTTCTAAAAGCAAGCCTCAGGTCCGTCTTCTAGAAACTTTATGCTCAATAGGGAAA
>NW_010427003.1:15846-26994 GCF_000710305.1 Buceros rhinoceros silvestris | reverse complement strand
GGGAAAGAATTTGTCTTGAGGGTAAAATAAATGTGACATGTCTGTGACTGTTTAAAAGTATTGTTTATGTAAGACTTATGTAGTTTTCCATTGACTCTTAAGTGGAAATGGGATGCATTTAGAGAAACTAAGCTGGGAAAAGGAAGAGTGGCTTGTATCACCCATGAAAAGAGTGGAAGTGTAATTGGTTCTGTTCCAACATCTGGTCTGTGTTCATGACTGATTTTTCCTGTTAGCAGTGTGGAAGCCCAGGGCAGGGCACTGCACAAAGGAAAAGCTGGGCTGTGAGGGCAAAACACACATTTCCTCATACTACATGGACGGATTTTTTTCCATACTGCCTGTTGATCAATGATTGAAAGAGGAGACAAGAAAGCGAGTCTTCCACCTGTGCCAGAGGCCTATTGTATGTGACCTTGGAAGTGACCTAACCCTGCTGTCCTTCAGCTTCCCACTCTTCCACAGTTTCTTCCATCTTCAGCCCACATATTCCCTCTTTGCTTCAGATAAAGCAGGATTCCAATGGACAACAGCCTTGTTCACTGTACACAGAATATGTACCCTGAAAACTGCCCATTCTTTGTCAGGAACTTGACAGAGTCATCTGAAAAATAGCCTATGTTCATGCTTAGGTGTGCAGTTTTTTCCTTCTTTTAGTGTAGTCACTTGTTACTTCAGTGGGATTCAAAATCATTTCAGAAATATTAAATGTAAACAGATAGGGCTGCCTGGACTATTTTCTGTCAAAAATATTAAACACATGGAAGAATAATTTGCTCCAAACCCACGTTCTGGATAGTTTGAGTAACATTTCTCTGTCTCTGTGTCCCCGATTTGAAATGGGGCACTATTGGGAATAGTCACCTAGCTGGGCCTGTGGGGGCATTAAATGAGGGAACTGTGAGAAAAACTGCACGCAAGATTTGTAGTTTACTTAATTTTGCTTTCATTATGTCAGCCTTTATCATTGCAATAGCAAGAACCACAGTTGAGAGCAGACTAAGTACTGCTACAAATCCTGCCAGCTAGAAACTTTCATCAAATTATCAAATGGATGTGCTGTCTGGTGTTTCAGCTGTAGATGCTGGGGTAGGTCCACCATGCGCATCCTTCTTCTTTTGCCGGGATGCAGCTGAAACTCTTACTTAGTTTATCAAATGTTTGAGTATCTCCCAGATTAGTTTTTCATCTGTCCTCCTTGTCTTCATTCTTTCCATCATATTAGTGCTGTTAAAGATGGAGAAGTATTGACTTCCCTAGCTTGTGACCTGGGACTATAATGGGCCTGGCAGGACTTGTTAGTGTATTTTTAATGGTGTGGGAGGTTTGGATTTTCCTTATGGTTTGTTGTTTTGTTTTTTTGGTTTTTTTTTTGATAGGATACATCTCTTCAATAGGTAGAATTGCAGTAGCTGGCATTCCCCATTAGACATGCCTGAGCACTGCTGCAATTCAGCTGTATCCTCGTTTGTGCATTTACAGGGTGATTTACAGGGTTTCAAAAAAACAAGACAACTGCACACATTCAAGTGAAATAGTGATGGCTTCCTTACTTTACCATGCAATAGTCAAGAGTTCATAATGACCAGCAGCCCCTTGGAAGTGGTGGCATTCACAGGTGTTTGCTTCCCCTGAGGGCTTCTGTGCCATTCAGTCACTCGAGTTTGTTTTAATGTTTAATAGAAAACTCTCTACAGAGGGGAAGGCTGAACTGTGCTCTGTGAGTATTCTTTCTCTGTGGAACAAACCAGAATTCTTTTTTTATTTATCGGTATGAGGTGGAATATGTGAATGGCTCGCCTTTTTCCACCAGAAGGCCATGTGATTGTGAAATGGCCCTGAAACTTTATTTCTAGAGAAATGTTGGCATCTGGAGTCTATCTGTGAAGGGAGACTGCAGAGAAAGTTAGTGAAAACAAGTCCTCATGCTTTTCAGCAGAGATTAGCTAGGATCACAGTCACGCTGCCAGCTGTGTCCCTAGCCTTTTCTAGGCAAGGCAGAGCTGGGTGGTCTAAGAAGATGTTTGATTTGCTTGTTTATGTGTCCATTGCAATAGGAAAAATGTTTTCAATGTTTGTTTCTTTACACTCACCTGATAAGATCACAAGATCCATATTTTTGTGATAATATAAACATTTACACAAACTCTGTATTTAATAGAAAACACAGTTGGTAAAGGAGTAACAGCTGGAGAGGTCTGTATGTATCTATTATCCTGTAGGACGATGGTGTCAGAACTTGGCCCACAACTGTAGATGAACAAGAAAGTATTGATAGCTCTGGAACTATAAAAGTGTCACTGGAGAGCTGCAACACTTGCTGTGACTCTGGGAATCCATATGTAGGCTGGTCTAATCGCTACTCAAAAATTTGCATTTATTTGGAATACTTCATTTGAAGTATGGAACTTTCTAGCAGAGTTGGCCATGCGTTGCTAACTCGACGACTGTGGAAACAGTAAGCCTGGCTTTCGTCGGCCCATACATTGTTCTTTCTTGTTGGTTTTAATGCTAATGCTGTGCAACTTCTCCGTCTTGGGAGATCACGTCTGCCTAGACCACACGTGCACCCTGACATCATACAAACAGAACTTTGTACTGGTATTTGGATAAAGTGTCATTTTTTCCTGTGTATGGGTTAATTGGTTCATGAAAATATTTGTTCTCTGCTACTGTAGGCTTCTTCCTGCAAAAATGCATTGAATGTAAGCTTAATGTAAAAGCTATTTCAAAATAATGCCTACACCATATGAAGTTTATCCCTAACAAACTTTTGCTTGGTAAGGTAAGTCCTACAGAAATAGATTAAATATCCAAGTACTAAGAAAAATACTTTATATTAAAATATTCATTTTTATAGTGTACCTTCATTTTTCCATTTTACAAATTATACGTAAGGTTAAGGGGAAAAAACCAGGAAAAGTGCAGAGTTTATTTCCAAAAGCAGAGTTTCATGGGCTTTTTCTCACTGTGATATGAATTGCAAGACTCTCAAAAAATCTCCTTGTGCTAATTTCTCTTATTAATGTTTCTGAATTGAAGCCATATGGGTTTACTTATGGTTTCAGAGCGAGCCGGTGTCAGAGCTGAGAAGTGAACTCATTCCCTGAGCTTCAGGTCTGTTTCTTCTTTTTAAATCTTCATTTAAATGATTTTGTTACACACTTTTGGGCAGAACAATAGCATGTAAGCATAAAATCTTTGGCGTGCTTGTAGAAAACAGGGCTTGCCATGCTGCTGGCTCCTGGAAGAGTTTCTATAGTGAGAGAGTTGCTTTCCTATTTCATCCTTTGCACTATACTCACCCCCTGTATCACTGCAAATACTTCAGCCTGTGTGCCAGATGAATTATTAAAAGTGAAATCTGGCCCCACTGATACCAGACAAAACTCCCTCTGACTTTGGTGGACCAACACATATCACCCCGTGACTTGTAAACATGCAGATGCAGTGCCAGTACCGAAAAGAGTGTGAGGCTGGGTGTAAAGATGTGTTTGCTTTATAAAACATGCCCGAAACCAGTTACCGTCTCTGTGGCTAAAGACATCTGGTTCTGACTTTCCAGCTTTGTTCTAACACATCAAAATCAGTCCCTGAATCTTGTGATCTCTGTGTCACTAACAGTCTTTTCCACCCCAAAATAAAAAGAAGTTATATAGGCATAGTTTACGATTTAGCCAAGTCATGCACAGACTCCGTGGAAGAGGTTTATTAGCAGTCTGTCTCACACTGTGTGTTGCTTGGGTTAGGAGAGTTAACAGCAAAGATGGTGTAATCTTACAAGCTGGCTGGGGAAAATTACAGAATCCCTTCTGAATAAACAGCAGTAGAAATGCCGTTTTTTCCATATACTCTTTTGTCCTTACTAAAAAGGTTTAAGATAATCAAAACCTTGGAGATTACATAATTAAACCTGTACATAACCACAATTTTTCATTGTTAATTAGTCATAGAGAGGTGCCATTTTCATAGGATGCAGAGTCCCTAAATTTAGCTGTGGAATATTACATTGATCACACACGAAAAAACATCATTGATTCTCTGGGGAAGGGTTGGACGTCAGCGTGTGCGTTTCGGCTCAGACCACCTTTCACCTATTAAAGGGGGTTCCAGTAGATTTTTATCCTTGCTGCACATAGCAACAAAATGTGATTTGCCATCCTTAACCCTTTGAACATTTTCAGCATCTTAGCAGGGTTATTCACACGTACTCAGTTACTTTCCTTTCATGCCCTGTATCGTATCCAAAATCTTTATACCAAAAGAGCTGCATTTTTAGCCTCTGCTGCTCTGTCAGTTTTTTAATGTATGATATACATGTTTAAATATTTAATATACACTGAAGCCATTACAGCGTGGCTGTAAAAGAAATCTGTAATACTACACCTTCCCACTATGACACTTACTCCTTTCTTTAAATGAGTTAGAGCATTTGCAAATAAAACTCTAAAATTAAACATAATGCATAAAATAACATAATGCAAAACACTGTATTTTACTTCACCTGTTTAAGTTTACCAGAGAGAGCAAATCAAATTAAAACATTGTGCAGAATATTTGTATAAGCGTGTAGATCTTTGCTGTTATGCAGTATGATAATTCTCAGATCTTTTTTAAGCAGCCACTAATTGTTACAGGCATGCATCCAGACACTCCTGAATTTTAATCTTCATGTTTCTTAATGAGTTGATCAATTACTACACAGAATGTAGAAAAAAGAAGGGACTCTTTAAAATACAAATATATAGTCTGTGTAATTGTCCAGCTAATAAATTATTTCCAAATATTATGACTGTTCTCACAAACACTTAGGGATGTGTACATGCAAATGGTGGAAATTATCCATGTGCATACATGCAATTAAATATTCTATGCACGTAATTGTCCATAACGATTTTCACTAGCATGCATGAAATTGCATTTTCAGGATACTTTTGAATCTAGACACAAGTCCTGCTTAAAAAGAAGAATGGAAGCTAGTTATATTAAAAACCATTAATGATGTATAATCAAATTTGATAGAAGGAAGATAGAGCTAAATCAACATCCAGTCCCCCATCTGTCACCTGACTGCAGCACCAGCCGTTCCTAGGTTCTGAAATGAGGGAAGAGCTGCTTTCTTCCCCATCCTCCCTTTTTGCTACTGGGAAAGTCCTGGCAGCTGTGCTTAATATTTGACCTGCTTCAAAATGTATGGCATGATTTTGCAGAGTCAAGGAGCTTCCAGTAGTACCGATAAGCTTTCAGCAAGGATCTAAACATCCTGCTGCTTAGCTAAAGTGATGTTTTGATGTTCGATACCACTTAATTTTGCTTCATTCTTCCCCATCTTAAAAAGCATCTACACTAACTCAGCATTATTTATTGAAAGAAAAATGAAAGTAAAAAATAGTCAGTTGAGAGAATCATTTGTTTCTCCAGGGATCGGTCGCAGAAGCACAGTCCAGCGTTTCCAAACGGCAGGGGCCAGCCAGAGTTCTGTCTCTGCTTTGTTCCGTACAATGAGATTTAGTTGGGTTTAGTTGATAGTTTTTTTTTCCAAATCCTTGGGCTCACAAGGGCTGGGAGGACCACAGAGACAGATTGTTCAGGCACTGAAGAGAGAGAATGTCTTGTGCTGTTTAGCAGCAACCTCTCTGCCTGATCTTGTGAGAGAGACACGAAAAGAAAGAGCATATGCAAGAGATGCTAGTCATGGGGCTTAACACGCAGTTGGCAAGCGGCTGAGCTGCTTCTGCCTTAGCAGGTGGATAAATGGGAGTGGATCTGCAGAGTGAAACAGCTGGTGCTGAGGACCTGACATCCATGTTATGCCTGTGGTGGGGTGGTTTTTCTTTCCCTCACTCTAGTCTAGCTGCTGCTGGCCCCTCCGCAGCTGGAGAGTGGGCAGTGAGCTCCTGCAGTGTATCCTCCAGACAGAATCCAGTTTGTGGGCACCGAGACCACTCCACCGTGTGAGCCAAAGCACAGGACGAGGGGATGGACAGAGGCTCAGCTCAGAAGGATTTTTCTAACCTGTGCTGAAACACTAATGGATATTCACTCTCACTTTCTCTGTCAGACACAATACGTGAACCTGAACACTGCAGAAAAACCTTTTAGGAAAAGAATGTTTAAAATGGGATTATTCTTTGGCTCTTACACGTAGCTGTGAAAGTAGAGGAGCACAGGAAACTCTCCATGCTGAGATATCGCCCTCTCCTTTTTACGAATTCCCATGGTCACAGAGGTATTTATCTACTAACTGTAAAATACAGTGGTGGCTACATACATATTCTGAAGCGTTGAGATTAAGATTTATTTTAGATATTGTGGACTCCTGAATCAAATGAATTTTTCAGATGATGCAAAATAGATGTGTGCTTTAAAGTGACAATTTATGTTATTGTTTTTAATTAATCTGTTAAATTAAAGTTTAAAAGAGACTGGCATTTCCCTTTGCGTCTGGCATATCCCAAGAACAAAAATGTCCAGCTAAGACTGTTCGCTGATAAGTGACAGTGAAATTAAAAGATGGATTGGGCAAAACCAAAAATACCTCATTTTCACTGCTGCTTCACCTGTAGCAATGAAATGGGTATCTGACAAATCTCCCCCTCTTGCTCCTCTCCACCAAAGTCTCCTAATGCATGCCAACGCTCGAGCATTTTCCATAGGCTTTCCCATTTTCTTCACTGTTCTTTTGTGCTTTAAGCAAGGTAAAGGATATAAGAGCTTCTAGAAATTACAAATGCTGTAGCTAAAAGTTGTAACCACTTCTGCTGTTTTCTTCTCTCCCTGTGAATATTATATGCGTATTTACATAATGGCACAGTTTCACAGTGAGTCCGGAAGGGTTCCCCTCTCCAGCTTACCACTGTCTGATCAGAATGTTTTCCTGGGAGTTTGGACCTGTGAATCTGAATTCCTTTAAGTTAAGGAAGGGGATAAGCTGATCAGTAAGAAAAACATGAGTCAAGTTTACAGATGCAAAGCTCTTCCCTCAATTGTCAGTAGTGTTTTCATGTGAACTAGAAGGCAGCTGTTAGAAGTAAAATTTAGTGAAAAACAGAAAGGCAGACTAAACATTTGCTCCGTAGAGTTGTTTTTATCTGGAGGATGGGTATGCATCCATTACGTGTGGCTGCAAAGGCTGAACCGTCCTTTTTAAAGCACTCCATCTGCAGTGTGTCAAAAATAGTAATGTCCTGTGGATGCTTAAGTTTTTGGCAGCAAAGTAATACCTGAATTTCTTTTACAATAAATATATAGATATATTACATAGTGGCATGTAGAGCAGATATTTCTAAAAATGCAAAGAAATTCCAGTCTGTTCATGTTGATGTACAGCTTTAGTCTTTCAAACCAGAATTAGTTAGGCAATGCAGTCATGCTGGAAGTATGAATGTTTGAAGAGTCTGTGTACATTGTCAACACCTTGTATCAATGGGTATGGCCATGACATCTACAAATAAAAGGAGTGCATGTTTCAGATGCCCCTATAGAAACAATAAAGCATTCCTTTTAAAAGTTTTCAAAGTGAGGGACCATTCTTGTATTCAGAGTTCCAGCATAACAGGCTTGACTCATCGACAGATGACACATCAAGCACAGGGAATTTGAAAAAGCACTGCTTAACCTCGCTAAAAAAAAAAAATCATACTTTTGAGAACAGGAAAGAAGGAAAATTGCTTTCTGATCCTTGGCTCTACTATGTTCAAAAAGGGTAATGAATGTTCTGATACAACATCCTTCATTGGACAAATAAATCTGGTTCAAACTGACAATGTTACGAAAGGGATGTCCAAATCTGTTTAAAAGTAATTTTGAAGCAGAACAAAAATATACAAACCACAAGTCCAGCAGAAAGCAAGAAATTAAATTTGCCCTTTTCTTTAATTTTGTTGTTGTTGTTTCTCTTGTAAAAACTTTAAGTCTGTATTCTACATAAGAAGATGTCTGACACAACTGGGTAACTCCTGTTGTAGCAACTTATTATAAATATGAAAACAAGTGTTTTTCCTACAATGTTTTCTATCTGTTAACAAGTTCAGGTAGATGTTTGGAAACTTTCAGTAGCATCAGAGGGTGCTGAGTTCTCTCTGTACTAAACCCTGCAGCACTTACTAGTCTGCTTCCAGTTCAGTTGCCATCAACCTGAGTAAGTGGCATGGAAGTAGATTGCTACAGATGTTTTTATTTCCCTCTCCCCACCAGGTTATTGTAGTATGTGCTTGAAAGGTTTTGTATGAGTTGAAGGAATGGCAGTGGGTTCTTGGCTGTGGAATTACTTCCTCCAGGAAGAGAAATTTATCACTAAGTCACAGCAGTGTTCTGTGGCCGCAGCCGAGATTGAGTTAGTGCTTACCTCAGATACTTTGCGATTCGGAGGCTTGATTTCGATACACTTCCTTATTGTCTCTATTTTTATACTGCTGGGTTAGTCTCTGTTAAGTCAAGGGGGTTGCTAGGAGCAGTTCAAGTAATAAAATTCTGTGTGTTCCTAAGTAACCGAGTCTTTTTAATCAGAGTTAATGATAGTATTTTTCTAGAACATGTTACAATTGCTGGTTTATGTCCGGTGTTTTAGCCAACATTGATTCGTTACTTCTTTTGTATACGCTTTATTCATTCCTCTCCTGTTCTGCAGAGACCAAGCTTGTTCTCTTTAGTCTGGCAAAACCAATTTCTCATGATGCAAATAATATAAAAGTTTAAGCAGAAATAAATTGATTTATAAAACAGTCTCAAATGAAAAATAGATGATGATGGGAGAAATGTTTGAAAAATAAAGTATATAGTACGAAAGATTTTCTTTAAACCACACAGGCCAGTCTCAATTCTTAAGTTTGTTTTGTTACATCAAAAAAGTGTCAAATCAAAGCTAGACAGGGTGTATCCACTAGAGCTGTTCTTGTTTCTCAGGGAGGGATTCCTGGTTGATGCATTCAAGATTCCAGCTGCTCTTCGTTTCTGGTGGTTGGATTAATGGGCATGTATGATAAAACCTGTTTTACTCCGTGGTTCAAAACAGTTAAAGGAGGTATTGAAATCTTCTGCCAGAATAATCGGTTTTGTAGATGTAATGAAGGTAATAAAGCCTGCATCCAGGACTAGGTACTGCCTAAGAAAAGGTGCTTTCCTGATTTTTCTAGTCATGTCCCTGTTACATGCTAAGTAAGATTAAGTGGCTTATGGTGACAACTTTTTTTATCTTGCTCTTTTCATACTTCTTCCTGCATGGGTAGAATAATGTTTAGTTGCCAGCTAATATCTACAACAATTTATTTGCCTCTCCACCCCCTTGTCCTGCTGGCAGCTCAGTAACGGCACATTGAGTGCCGTCCCCTCCAGCACTCTGCCGCTTATCACCTCCAAGCCGACTTTTATCTGTTACAGGATAAAACATTACAACATTTGTGATGTGTTGTGAATTCATAATTCATGTGTTGTGAAATGTAAACAGTGTTCATCTATAGCTAAAATAAAAGACAGACAGCTTAAATATTTTAATTATGGTATTTGTAAGAAAGTCAATAGCTAGTTAAAAAGGAATAAATTATATGGGATTTTAAGCCCGATCTCCTGCTTCTGTTATAAACATGCTGTAACAATCGGCCCATTAACCTGATTTTGCTGCCTTGAGTATTAGCATAGCATTATGAAGGATGTTGGAGGCTTGGTGAAAATTTTCAGGTCAGTTCAGGGAAGAGGATTGTATAAATGCTTTTGCAAAGTACATCTGCAATATTTTGAGTGGACTATGGTAGTGCAATAATTGTTCAAAAACCCCAAACAAACTGGCTTTAAAAAAAAGAACACCACTCCCCATCAAGGCCCAAACACTATACTCAGCCATTCACAGGATGTCAATCCAAAGAATGAGCATTCCTTTTATTAGTCATGCTAAATAAAGCAACATGGTATCCTGGTATCTCATTTCCATTTTTAAATTAATTACAAGATGAGATGTATCAGATAATTATTGCTGGCTTGATTTGGTTGCTTAAAAATTACCCCATAATTTGAGATGCAGTGAAGTATCAGACAGCTGCACGGGGCATACAGGTTATGACCTATGGAAACCCAACACCTTCTGGGTTAGCAGATAGAGGCCAGGGTGAATGTCATAGGCCCTGTCGGAAAGCACTAGATACCCGTTAAATACCTTGAACTGTACGTTTTCAAAGTTTGAATGCATCTCAAACACCTTTTGACATCAAAAGGACAGTAAGCTTCAGGATTACTTCCTCAAATCCTTCATACAAACCCTTGTGTCAGTCCACCTAGCAGGAATCGCGCCTATCAACCTTTAATGTTACCCATGTTAAAGTTACCATAGGTTATTGCAGTGATAAACTGTACTGGTTATTAAAGATTTATCTGTCACAGCTAGCTGTTTCTTGTTTTAAGAGTGAAAAAAAATCCGTATTTTGCAAAACATTTCTTTCTGATATAGTTTTTTATTCCCCCTCTCAAAAAGGACTAATTATATGAAGTGGTGAAAGACAGAAATGAATATTGATGAAAAATTTAGGTTTCGAAAAGCAGATCTACTTGGGTAGATAATGTGTGGATTTTTATACCAAAATAAAAAGTAAAGCATGTGAATAGGAGATTATGCACAGGAGTATCTGGGAAGCTGTTAGCAGAAATGCAAGAAGGCAAGCTGTTCTGGGGAGCAAGCCTGTTGTGGCTAAGAAATATTTCCATATGCTGTGCTGTGAGCTTCTTGTTGCAGGTGGGGGTGGGGAGGGGAAGGTTTTACTAAGCAGGTATTGCCTGGTTTAGGAATTGCGTGAGTTTCAACTCTTAAATTTTCAGCAAATGATCTAAATGCAGCATACAAGACCATCCATTTGGGAGATCTCAACTTAGTGAAGTCTGACAGCATGAAAAAAGGCTTGGAAGTGTTTGCATTTTCTTCACACTTGCTGAGCAAACTGACAAAACATTAAGCATCACAAGTGTTAACACTATTTGTTTACGATGAAATAGTAGGCTTTGCTGCAAGAGGAGAAAATAGCAATAGTGAAATATCACATGGTAGAGCTAAAGAAACTCTTGGGAGACTTACAAAAAAGCTAACGACAAGAATCAGCAGAGGAAAGATTTGTCAGCCAGCTGCTTCCTTCTAAATTTGTGATGCACGTTTAACATCTCTCTTTC
>NW_010427003.1:0-15762 GCF_000710305.1 Buceros rhinoceros silvestris | reverse complement strand
TCCCTTTTGTAAAAGTGGGGACCTGCCCGTGTCTGCTAAAATGTGTTCTGATTTTGCTGTCCAAAACATCATTGTATGGAAGTGAAACAGTTTAATATAAAAACCAAGACCATTGTTTCAAACCTTCAGTGTGATATTTCTAATGCTACCTGGATCTGTACGGAAACCAAATAGCAGAACAACAAGGTCTGCTTTCTGTAGAAGTGAGGAAGAACAAACGTTCTTACGCTCTGAGCACTTTATGTAAGAAAAGATGGTTTGAAACAAATGAATTTTTTATATAGGCAAAGCCTACTTTCCCTGATATGTTGGCACCATCCATAAAACCTAACTTCCTCGTTATGTCTTTGTCGTCTTTATTTCTCAGCAATTCTCAACCATTCATGGTCTCCTCCCCTGTGAAGCACAGAAGGATGTAAACTAGTCGGAAGGTGGTCAGGAGTTTTTTAATGTGTATGGTCAAACAGGGAATTTATCTGGAGAGGAAGGGTTCTTTTGGAATCCTTCCCCTCAAAACCTGAAGCCTCTCAGACCTTGGCACTATGTGTACACACAATATAAAGATAATCTTGTTTCGGACTCATGAGATTTTCAGTGGAAAGTTGAAATTACACAGATGTACAATTGAAAATTATGCCTTAATTCTGTGTCTGGAGATCGGTTTTTGGGTAGTGACATTTGAAAATGTTAGCCTTTGCCTAGAAATTACTCCATGATAAATCTGTTCAACTGACAAAATATTCTGTCCAAATATCTGTCGTAGTTAATGCCATGTCTTTTATTCAAATTATTTCTTACATTTTGTGAATTTCTTTGTGTTTTGATTTTGTCAGCAATCAAGGTGGGTAGAACTGCACAAGAGCTTTTTTCCCAGTACTTCTGGTCAAATGAATGAGCACGAGTTTTAAGAGCTGCAGGTCATTCTGCTGAGGCAAGAAGTTTCTCTGGATAAGACAGGTGTTTTGTTACCTTAGCATGGAATTTAGAACTTTTTCTTTTGAGTAAATTTAGTAGTAATAAAAAGTTAAGCTATATTGGAGTTGAAAAATATTGATGATACAAAGAGTATTCTGAAGTTGTATTTCAGTTTTTCAAATGGAACTCCTAAACATTTGAGGTATTTTGATTTATTTTTATTTCTGAATTTTCTTCCTATTTTTTTCTGTTCTTTCAGTAAGAGGGTTGTAAGGCTGGGAAAGGATATATGAGAGGTGGGAATGGCAACAGAAAACACTGGATTGCTTAACTTTTCCATTTTTTTTATTAACTGAACTGCTAATGAAACTACCTGTAGGAATCTTCAACTTAAACTGTATTTTCTGTACTTTCACTTGAAGTGTTTCACTTCAGTACAACTATTGTGTCAGTGCTGGAAAACTACTCATGTTTTTATATAGTCAAGCACAAAGGCAGGCATGTATGCCCTGGGAGAGCAAGAGATGAGAGAGATAAATTGAAATATGAGAGGTTCCAACTTTGATTCAAGAAAAGGGCACTAGAATAGTGGAACAGGTTGTCCAGAGGAACTTTGTATATTCTCCATCTTTGGAGATTTTTCAAGATCCAACTTGTTTGAGTCTGGAGCAACTGTGTCTAATCCTATGGCTGACCCTGCTCTAGCAGAAGTTTGGATTACATGAACTGCCGACATCCCTTCTGAACAGGGTTATTCCATGTCTTTAAGATCCCGTGTTCAAGCTGTCTGAATATCCACAGTCCTTTTAAGAGTCTTTTCTCCCTCTCAGATTATCAAGAAACACACCACTTATGTGTGTATGCACAGGAATTGAGAACTGGATGGAAATCACTGCTATTTAAGAAAACAGAATTTTTATATAGATCTTAGGACACAGGTTGTAGTGTGTTTTAGTAATGAACTGAACACCTGAACCTATGTTCTGGGAGCATGATGATCCGTGTCCATGGTACTGTTGCCACTTACCTGTATCCTACAGGGACAGTAACTGTTTAGAAAGAAAAGCTTTAGCTAAAGGATGGTCATCTCTGGTTCCACCTACTGTCAATGAAAGGCAAGTCAGTCCTGCTTTCAGGGAGAGTACTGAAGTTAGATGTGTTAAGCTAAAGCAAGACTTTATGATAACATCTCAAGTCTCTATCTCTGAATTTCTTGATACTCGGACACCTATGAGGCACTCCCCTCTTTTATCTCATTCTTTGTTTCCTTTGTAGACCTAGCTGTGTGTGGAATGACACTAAATGCAGGTAAAGATACAATTACACAGATATAAGTACTTATCAGTTAAGTGACAAGTTCGGATTGACCTCTCATGAATATTTAATGGAGATAAAATGTGCCACATTAATAAAGCTCAGTCCTGAGTTGCAAGAATGAGTTTGTAACTCTCTATGGAAAAAATATTGATTGACTTTTGTCCATCTATTAGACGGACTTCTGATAAAATGCAGAGATGGTTTCAAGAAATCCAAGAAGAAAAAACTTCCACAAGCAAAATATATTAAGATGATATATCACTGAAACCAACTCTGTTTTCAGAGATAAAGTAATAATTTTGGCTGTCACGACTATGAAATGTCTCTGTGGCTGGGTACACACGGGCTAAGGTCAGCAAAGAAAGTTAAGTCTATACTCTTCTGATAAATCCTTCTATTTGTGGTGTTCTGTAAATAAAACTCCTGCAGAAGACACACTGAAGGCAGGAGTTGATTTTATGCCTACATCTTTAATCTATTTCTTCTGTGAACTTTTGCAGAGTTGCTGCAGTTACTTTCTTTTAAATGAGAAGGGAATCCCATATTTTATTTCCTCCTGTCTATAGATCAATAATTTGATATTCTTTTTGACATTGGGTAGGGTAGATTTTTTTTTTATTCCTCCCACAGTCTTAATTTTAAGTCACTTTTGTTGTAATAAAAGAAAATGTAAAAGCATAAAACAGTGAATTTCAAACATAAATGTATGAAAAATATTATTTAATGGTTAACCACCTGCTCTGGTCATGTATAGAAGCACTCTTATTAAAGGGGAAATTGAACTCATTAAATTGTTTTCATATTGCAAAGTTTGGTTTTGTATCCCAACCCCAAAGTAAGCCACCTACACTTGTATGTGTTTGTATTGCGCTACACAACTTTAAAAACAGAGAAAATTTAATTATGTAGGTATTTGTTATGGAAATGCAGACTTGATTCTTATCTTCTGGGGCTCTATATCCTCTGGGAAATATCCTATTTGTTTGGTGATAGGTGGGTGAATTGTTGACTTGTATTAAGAGAAATAAGATCTAGCCAAGTTATTAAAATTCCTGAATCTAAAGAAAGGCCTAGAAATAATGCAGAAAGGCCTCCTTCCATTTTAAGTCCATAGCAATTTCCCAAACTTTGATGTGGAGCAAAATATTTACCTGGGGAGGTGGGAGGGGTTGGGTGTTAAATATTCTGTTCAACTATATTGAACTGTTTATTTGGGTTGTGAATATTTTATCAGTTCTTAAAGAAACTCTTCCTGTCCTTTTTTTCCTTTGTCCTCCGTCCAGTTACATCTATCTTTTAAGTCCCATTATGATTATGAGTTAGTACTATAGATACCTTACTTGGTTTGGCACTAATTTTAGTTATTTTCTCCCAGTAATTCAACTATAAGGGCACAAACTGGATTTTACAGATAGGAGATGTTTTTCCCTTATCCATTTCCCAGTATCACCAAAAAAAACCCCGGAAGAAATTGAGTTCACATCATCAGAGTTGTCAAACAACACACATCTTACTTGTCCTCTTTTTCTGTCAATACTTCACAGTCCTGATTGCTCTTTGCATTGAGAATGTTTCTCATCTCGCCGTATGAAAAAGGCAGTTGTTCTTCCCACCCTCTGAATCATGAGCTTTTACAAACAAAGGATCACTGGTGGTGGGTAAGCAGGGATGTATGCTTGGCGATGAGCAATTTGGTGAAGCTGAAAGAATTCAATGTGAAGTGCAGTAGCCCTACCTCAGCTTCAGCCTTTTGCCCGAAAACATTTCATTATGGCCAGAAGACTTGTCCCGGTTGATGAGGCAGGCAGCTGAATGGAACTGAAGGGGAAATGTTGGGAAAGTACAGCCAAAACAATTTATGCTTTTATGCACAGAGCATGGTAAAGGTTTCTTTCTTAGCTATCGTATATCAAAAGATTCTTCTTTAGCTGTCTCTGGAAATGTTTCATTTTGGTAGGTTTGGATGTGGTTCACATGGTTTGCATCATGTTAATGTTTTCCAAATAAACTTAGATGAAATTGCAGAGAAAAAATTGCTTGAAATAATCCTGTGCAGATAGCGGTATGGTGTATCTTATGTAAGAAATCTTCGGCATTATGATCTCATACCTGACATTTCCAGAGACAGCGGTAATCTCCATCCTGTCCTTGGGCATAGAGGATCCCAAAAGAGATAGAAGTCAGATTCCATAACTCAAGGAACTGATGCCCAGGGATCTTCACCATTCTGTTCTTTCCTGATGGGAGGTAAAAACAGCTAAAAGGAAGCAGACCTAAAGGAAGGAAGCTTCACTGTCTATTCATTCTTCCCACTTTCACCCTCTAAATGAGTGGAAACGATGAAACCCTATGAGCAGTCTGAGACTGGAGAAGGTAATTCCTTCCTGAATCACATCTGTCATGGCTTGACTTGTGTTGATTTAAATCCAAGCTGTGAAGCCATACCTGTATTGTAATGAAATCGCTTTGTGTAGAACCAACTTCTCACGTAAACACAGGTAACCTGCCTGAGATGGACAAAGGGGAGGAACCCTGAAGCCAAGGCCAGATCTGGAACACAGTATTATGAAAGGTCTGGGCTATCAAATCCACGTCCTTCTTATTGTAGATGCTTATATCATCCAGCTCCATTAAGTTAATTAAATTCCATCTTAAAGCAAATATTTTTGCTCCCACTGAGGAACTTTTCCAGACCCTCACTCCTTTGATGTGTAGGAGGCTTCTTTTAAAATTCTTTATGCACAGCTTGTGCATACTTGTCCTGTTGGCACATTGACCTTTCACATGGCCTTTTTGCTGACTGCTTTCTGTCCTTTGCTATGTTTCTAGAGAACAAATCTATCTCCTTCCTTTGCTTCTCCCTCTTCCCAATGCTTGCATTCTGCTGAGCAAACTAAGCCAAGATTAATGTGGTCTCATCTTTCTCTTAATTAGTTTATCAGTTCTTCTCTTTCCTTGCTCTGGTAAAGTTGTTCTTATTAAGGATGGATAAATGCGTGGAGTATTCCAGGTAACGTTTTATCTTTTCAGAAAATCATGCTTAAAATTCAGCCAGTGCTGAAACACTATGGAATTTATTTCCTTCTTATTTTGGGAGAGACTAAACCAAACATCAGTGCATATTTAACAAATAAAAGGTATGCTTTTGCAAACACTGATGCTGAAGTTGGCATACATAATGATATCATTTGCTGTCAGTCAGAATTATTTCCACTCCCTAAAACAAAGCCTATTTTTAAGTCTATGTTTGGGGAGGAATGTCTTGATTCTGGTAGCTGGCTATCTCAGCAAGTCATGTTTATAAACAGATTTAACGCTTTCCAGTCAAAATTATGGATGTGATTCTCCCTCCAAACCAAGTCCAAAACCATGCCCCGTCCCAATTCTGTCTGAAATTAGTTCATGAGGAGAGTCAGTCCACTTGTGTCAGCTGATACCAGAATTGGAATGGTCCACAAGTTGAATTTGAATAGCAAGTTTTCCCTAGTTATTTTATGGACATAACAGTACAGCTTGCCTCACAGATACTGCCCATTGGTTAGTGTCCACCTCAAAGTCTTTACGAGGAAGAGAGAATCTTACACTAGTAAACTGGATGATGGAGTTTCTCAATATAAGATCTGTATATATGTAAAATTCTGTAAGCAGAACTCCTGTGTCATTGCTGAAGCAGAATGGCCTGAAAGAGGATGGTGAGTCTAATCTACAAAAAGTTTAGAAGGAATTAACTCATGATATAAAAAAGGGAGAAATTAGATGGGTTGACAGTGAACAATTTAACATGTTTAAAAAGGTTTTGATTCCTGGCTCTAAATATCATTCCTACATCCCAGTGCCAGGAGAACTCCAAAAGTAAAGTGGAATGGGAAGAAAGAGGTGTTTGACTTACAGAATGTAGGCTTTATCAGTTGTAGATCAAGTTTTAAACAACCGTGACAGGAGCAGCGCCAGTCACACATCAGGGTTTAAACTAGCCTTTTATCTCTCCTGAGGCAAATCTGATACAGAACAGCTTGGAAACTAGTGTTGCTGTTGAGACTGCTGGAAGTTATTTAATGGTCAAACAATTCATGTCCTTGGAAACTCAGCTGCTCTCTTTTTGCCTCATATGCCATTTGGACATGGCAAGACACAGCATCTCGTGGAAGACTTAATTAGAAAACAATGGTGTTTTGTGTGTGAATTTTACCTGCTCAGTCTAGATATGCTGATGATGTTTCCCTTTCTCTAAGGTGTTTTGCAGTGCTGCTGTTGTAATGCAAACAATCAGCAGTACTTATACCCCTCCTTGAACCAAGGGCAGGAGTTGCATTACAGCTGATGCTCATCAAAACTAGAAAAAGTCTGACTGAAGTTCATGCACCTGCGTCATCTACTGCCAGTTCCTAGCTAAGGGAGGATACTTTTATCTAGAATGAATTGTAAGGCCTCCTGATGCCTTATCATTTCCTCGAAGAGCATTACTGACTTGGAGGGCATTGTTAAGCCTTCCATGTTTTTAGGATCAATAGTTCTTCCGACAGCTTCCTTAAAAGCTGGTCAAATACAGCTTGGTGCAGTATCTCCCCTTCCACAAAAAAAAAAAAGCTTTATTATTACAGAAGCAATATTTTCATCTCTCTCTAGACATAATGTATCCTAGTAAAGGGACAGGTTAGCACCTCAGCTCGTGTACCTTATCAGACATCTGCTGGTTCAGCCTTCTTTTATGATGCTGTTGGAGGATACAACCTTTCAGCTGCAGAAAGTCATGAAGAGCAGACTGGTGCAGCCATACAGTGAATGCAGCTTCTCAGAGGAGCATAAGGACGACAGTTTTCACTTGTGAGCAGTTCTGTTTAGCAAATGTCAAGAGAATGGATTATTTATGTAAGTAAATTTTGAAGGATTAGGCAGAAAATTAATTGCTAGTATAGTGTCAAAGTTAACAGTTACTCATTGTGTAGGTCTGCATGCAGTATGTATTATTCATTGACAAAATATTTAGTCTTTCTTGCAATGTAAGTGTAATACATTAATAATTTTCTTCTAATTCATTCGCAATACTCAGTTGCTTTTAGATGTTGCCATCAATACTTGAAAGGAGTAGCAGGGGACCGTGTTATTTTCTATCGTAAAATTCCATTTAGGTGGCTTAAGGTACCATCCTGTTCACCTTCAGACTTCCTATTATAGTGACTTCTATGCTGTGACACTCTAAAAGCCAAACCTTTTAAATTATACTATGAATTCTATCTGTCACATATCACTTACAGGTTTTTACCCATGTAATGGGCTGCAGTCCCATGAGAAAACTGGAAAGCTGCACTGTATTTCCTGCTTCTGTGGTCTGCTTCTGCTTTCTATATTCTCTGGTTGGTATTAGGACATGCAGTTCATGATATATTTTTAACATTGTATTGGACTAATTTTGCTTTCCTACTCAGAGCTTGTGCAATGGGAGTATATTAATTAGACCTGTGAAAGATATCTCAGCACCCAAACAGTAGGTGTAGTACAGCTACTTCGTTCAGTCATAATGGGAAGTGACGTTACCTCGTCACTAACGTGGTGCCTTTGCTACAAAAGGATCCATTGTTCAGGTATAGCAGCGTAGCTGAAACCTGTCAGCTGGCTGGCAGAAGAGATCATGCAACTGTTGGTCAGAAAGGCAACGAGAGGGAAGACCCTCCGAGGGTATGTCCGTCAGAGTCCAGAGCTGCAGGTTTTGTGGTTCTAGCTCCCTACAGAGGGGCACCCTGCTCTGTGTAGTGTGCATTGAACTCAGCGGGAAAGAGCAGGGTCCTATCCCCCAGCTTACTGGGCCGGATCCTGCCACCTAAAGAAAGTAATTTTACTGCTGCTGAAGCGGTACCTGTCTTCCAGTGAGAGTAGTGGTTTTGGATATAGCCTAAGAGGAGAGAAGGTTCTTGACTTTTACAGCCTGCTGAGTCCTACAAATTAAAACAAACACCAGAGCCTTCCTTACGCTGGGTGTTTGTGGGATGTTTTCTTTGTCAGCTTAGAACAAAAAAGCTCAGCTTCCTCCTTCCTTTTATGATTTGTCTTTGCTCGTTAGACTACCTTAATATGCAAAGGAGTATTTGTCAGTTTCACCTAGATTCTTGTACCAAGAGTCAGATGCACTCTGAAGCATTTTATTGCATTTTCTTCTGTAGCCTGCACCTTCATTAATCCTCATCTATAGTCTTGGCTCCCTAAAATTTCTCTTAAGACAGTCTTATTAGTGATGCTTTCACATGTAATTTGCTCTCATGCTAGAGGACTATTAGATAATTACGAGATTAATTTTTCACATCTAAAATTTGTTGTTCTTAGTCACAGCCTTCTGTCTGCTGCTCCGTCAGCAACAGTTACCGTTTTCTAGCAAGACTCTGTAGAGACCAGGCTTTGCGGGAGTTTGTTAGTCCTCCTCAAGAAGCCTGTCCTGCTAAGCTCCTTCACCAGGGTAGTCAAGGAAATACTGCTTCTGGTGTGCTTCAGAGCTCAGGAACATGAAATGTTCCTTTCTGGGAACATCAGAAAGATCAGAACGTTGTCAGGACTCAATTGTATGGAACATCAAAGACTGTTAGTTTTTATGATTGAGTATTTTGATTACAGAATATTAAGACCTTTATTAAATAAATTGATCCAGTTTCAATTTAATTATGAACAATTAAGAGGCTTTTAACTTCAGTCTAACCTGTGCTCAGCAAATAAATTAGTTCTAAAATGAATACATTTAAAATTTATTAATTATGAAAATAATGTCATTAATAAATTCATTCATTCATTCCTTAATAAGGCAAAGTAATAAATCCTACTATTCCTGGTAGAGAATATTCAGAGGGAAAGTCTAAAATATCGGTGGTATGTGCTCCTTCTGAGTTAATTTTTCTTTCTTTTTTCTAGTATGCCAAATCTGCGCTTACTAGTACTCCCTTTTGGGGAGGTTTGCAGGGATGATACTAGTGTGCTTCCTCTGTGTTGCAGCTATGTTGTACACAGGCATGTTATTTTTAGGACGTTTTGTCCTTAAATCAAATCTGGTGCCTGTTCCCTTTATGACCCTTTCTGAGCTCTTTTTTCAGCAGCAGCAGTCATTCTGCAGTCCGTAGTACTTGTGCTGATACTTAGCAAAGAAATGTGAGCAGGGTCTCCTCCAAACGTATAAAATGCGTATCTGATTCTTCAAACACCTTTGACTAGATTCCCTAACTACACCTGACTAGTTTCTCTGACTGAGATCTAGATGTGGTCCATTTATTTACATCTTAAATGTATTTTGTAAAAGTAAATGTATAATTGTAAAAGAATACATTTCACTCTTGCCCGTTGGCTGTGTCCATGTATGTTGTTTTGGGGAGGGGGTGGCGGTTCTTATTCCATGCAATTAAAAAATTATAATTCATCATTTTCAATAGCATTCCATGAAATCTTACTGTTGTGAGAACAGTACTGTACTCCTCCGAAGCAGTGATGCCTATAAAGCAGCTTTATTTCCTTCAGTGGAATTAATTAAGTTCTTAATTAATTGTGTGTCCAAGGGCTTTGCAAGAACAGGTCACAAATCATACTGGCATTGTAAAATCTTGAATAGAGGTTTTTCTTTTGTTCCAGTCTCGTTTCCTTATCTCCCGAAGTTTACGGTGAGAACTGGCAATGATTTCTGACAGGAACGTTAAGGAAGCGGATGTACCTCTCCCCTCATGACCATGGTTGCTAAGAATAGACTACAGTGGTCATTCAGGACTGCACACTGCAGTGGAAACCTGAACAGAAGTTCACATCTTGAGTCTGACGTACACAAAGTGGTGGAAATCAGCCAGATCACAAGATTCACCGTTGACCGAAGCCCCTGTACGGCGCAGGGCAGGGATGGTGTCCTCTATGGCTAAGCCTTACTGACGCTGCTGGCTGCCACACCCTTTTCATTTGCTTTACTGTAGTTCAGTTCTAAAGCTGGGATTTTAAACTTCAGATGAGTTGCCTGAAGCTGACGTTTTTGGGGCATTTAAGATGAAACATTTCAGCCATACCTGAGAGCCATACTGGCATAAAACCATCTATTTTTTCTTAAAATAAAAAAGTTCTTCTGGCCATTCTAGCATCAACTCCATACTTAGGAACAAAGATTAAAAATGAATTAAAAGCCTCTGAAAACATCTGTTTAGCACACTTTGACAGGGGTTTTGAAGGCTGTTTTCCTGACTAAGTCTGCACGGCACTGAAGTGGTACACTAATAAAGTTCAGAAGCTGATGAGGACTTTTCTCTGAAGCAGCAGTAATAGATGTTTTCTTCGTTCAGGCCTAATAGTTGATCTGTGCTATCTGGGCTCAGAAATAGACTCATTTTAATACAGCCAGTGCTGGGACATGCTACAAAGGTGAGAGCAAGTGACTTTACTTCCACAACAAAAATCTGTGAATCAGAGAATAATAATGTTCAGTTCTTAACGAGTTCTGTAGAATAATTGTCGTGGTGAAGCAGGAGATGTGAGTTAGCATTTTCCACCTTTACAGCATGTTAAGTCATAGAGATATAATTGTATACGTGTAATGATTTTGCACCATCCCTTTTCATAAACGCCACGCTACTTTCTATGAGTAGTTTTCCAATGCAGTTCATCAGACATAATAACTGTCATACACAGAAGTTTGTCTTCATCTGAGATGTATATTGCCTTGCCATCGAAAGAACTCTCTGGCTGGTTTTCTTGTCATTTTTTGGTAAGTGGAGTGTATCACTGAGGTCTACCAAGAGAAAAGCACAACTGTTGCCTCAGAATTAGAAAAAAGACTGTTCAGCAGTTTTTGCATCACTGCAAAAACCAGTCTCGTCTAGACAACTTAGTAGGTGATTAAGATATAGGAGGAAAACCCACTGTAAAGTGCCTCACAGATATTTTCAATAACTAAAGAAGAAGAAATCATGATAAAGTTCTTGGCATAAATAAGGTAGAGGGATGATTCTACTGAGAAATAGAAGACTGTGTTCTGTTTTCCATAACTTCATTCTTCAGAGTTAATTTTTATGACAGCAGCTCCTTATTTTTGCAATGGGAAATAGACAAAGCTGTTTAATATTTGTCATTTAGTTTCTGTCTGGTCTTGTTATCCCTGGGAGAAAGAAAATTGTAAGAGTTGCAAAGTTGTGATTGGAAATTTATTACGCACTGCGCGAAAGAAGGGATTGCACAAACTAAGGGGAGGAGAAAAGAGGATGACAAAGGCCTTTTCTCTTGATCTTGACCTTTAGTAGACTCTTGTACAAGGATGTGGGAGTATGTCCCCTTCTCTCTCTTCTCTCTTCTGTCTCCTCTCTTCTCTTCACTGGAAAATGAGAACATTTGCGTGCTGACCTGAACAAATGTGTAGAAAATGCCTTGCGCTGAGAGGTATTATGGATAAGTTTGGTTTGTGAAATGTCAGTGTGGGTGGATGTGAGATGATTGAAAGGATGTATGTCATGAATTCTTTATAAAGATAAACTTGCCCTAAAATCCGTAACATTTGTGAGAGTTGTTCATAGATGGTATGAATAATTATCTTTGGAATTGGTATCTGTGGTGTGTCCTATTATTGTAGCTCTGCTAAGTCAGAGAGAAATGCACGATCCATTTCTCTTGGAGAGCCATTTGTTTGTTAAGCATCAGCATGCTGGTGTGCTTTGGAGTTCTGTCATTTTTGCAGGTTCTTGTTGGTGTAGCAGAAAGGAAATATCACTGTATTTATGACTGAAATTCTATCTGAAATGTTACTTTAAGAGAAATTGAGCCATAGTGAAATAACAAAAGTAGTAAAATGAAGGAATCTGCATTTTTAAGACTGTTGTCATGAAAACAAAAGGAGTCTGTGCAAGGAAAACCTCCCACTAAACATGTATGAGAAATACGTGGTCTGTCCTTTCTGGCAGTGAAAGCACTGCCCAAAGTACGGAGTAGAGTTGAGTTGCCTTCCATCTTTCCTGTGCTGTATACCCTCTGCTCAGTGAAAGTTTTCGTCTTTGGTGACCCAAGGGATGTGTATCTCTGGATTCCTGCATAGCCCTAACAACCAGCTGAACAGGAACACTTAACGGACACTCTAGGAGACAAGCACGGAGAAATACTGTCTCAGGATTGATGAGCCTGGCAGCGGTATGGTATGAAAATGAGCGTGGTGGGAAGAGATGCTGTGGAGATCAGGGGTGGGATCTGCTTGTGAGGACTGCTGGAGGACTGCGCCGTGCTGCAGCAGTGTTAGGAGAGTGTTCCCTGCAGGGGGAAGAGGAAACCAAACCGAGTGCAGCCTCATCCAAGCTGCTGTTTAGGAGTGGACCCTCAAATGAGTCATTACTTCTATTTTAGCCTTGGATAAATAATTGAAACAAACCAAAACAGAAACAGGGAACAAAATTAAAAAGAATGACTACTTTATACTGAGTTTATATAAAAATAAGGTTCAGGAAAAAATGAGTTGTGCACCAATATAACATTCCAGACTGAGTTTAAAATGGCATCTGAGTTAATTTTCAGTTATCATGATGTATTGCATATTTTTGTCAGCTCGGCATCACTATGGAAATATGACTTTCAGAAGGAACCAAAAATACTTGCTCTTTTAGTGAGTAACAATTTGAAACCTAACTATATATAGGACAAACAGCTCCTTAAAGAAAGCAAAACTCATATTACATGTCCTAGGAGATAGTACATGCCAGGAAGGAGATCAGAGTTAACTTCCAATTCACTAGCTGTGGGATCAGTTAAGGACCTCAGTTAAAGCCATGGTTTTAGTTATCAGATGTTTTCTTTTCAAAGATAGAGTATGCTACGTAAGGTATATCATACATTAAGGAGGTATGCTGAAGTGTGATAGAGAGCAGTGACTTCAGGAGCCTTTAGGACAGATAAGTGTTTTTGTGGGTTTTGTATAGGCCTCAGGGTTGAGCTTTGTAGCACTGGTTGGCTGAGTCCTTCAGGTTTCTATAGAAACCTTTTGTATGAGACTTTAAATAGAGGCTCTGCGTGTACCCAGAAAGTCAGAATTCTCTGGTGTCTTTGGTTACAAGGTTCTTCTTTCACCCAGAAGTCTGATAATATTGAAAAGATCAGAGATACTCTACTCTGGAAGGGAAAACTCTATATGGATAACAAAGATCTGTATTATTTATACCTTTGTGTGATCTTACAGTTCATCTTATGCGTTACAGAACGAAGCTGTCCAGAGCGTATAGTGCTCCCATCAGTTTGCATGCCCCGTCTATTAACAGATGAACATTAACTACTTTCTCATTTCTTTAAGAAACATAGATTTCTTGTACTACTGAATGTTCATGAAAAAATGTCCTCTTAAAAAAAAACAAACAAACCATCATTTTTGGTAGAATTAAGCTGAGAGATCATGAGGCAAATTCTGCCATCACTGGGAAGACAAGACTCCCAGTAGCGGGAGACTTGTGCCTGCTATGTCATCTCTCTCTTTCCAAAAAGATCTGGTCTCTCTTCTAAGATGTGTTTTGTATCGCAGTTTGCCCAGAAGGATGTAACTGGGCTAAGCACAAGCAACCAGCCCCAAATAAGCTAATTCTAAAAAAAAAAAAAAAAGTAATAATATTGAGCCATGTTTCTTTCATCCCAGCAAGTTTTCCTTTTAAGTCTTTCCACCCAAGTAATCAGTCATCTCCTGCTCAACAAATATTTAATCTCAAAAATAGCTAAGTGTCTTCTTTTCATTTGTGAGATTTTTCTCTTGGGATGTTTTTTTCTTGGATGGTCCATTTTTCATGCAGCAGCAGAGGACAGTTTTTCTCTTGATACACAAACTTTGCTAAAAGCTAAGTTCAAATCAACATTTTTTTCCCCCAAACAGACACTTTGAAGTTTTGCTTTAAAAAAGACAAAAAATTAAAACTTCTATGTTCTGATTGCTACTTCACATTTTCATTGTTTTCAGGGAAAAAAAAAAGGCATCAAAGCTTCTCTTGAGCGACACTCAGGATGGCCACAGACACGGTGAGAAGTGATTATCTGTGGTTCACTAACTCACTAGCTTTTGCCTACAGAGTTCCTGTCTTCTAGAAATTCATTGTGGAAGGGGTAGTTCTATATCAATCGTTACACCGCTCATTTTCCTGTTATCTCCTACAGAACTGTGACATTATGTTTGCTTTTTTCTGGGGTAAATCCAGTGTCTATTTCAGTGATGGGTAAAATGCATGATTATAACAACTGACCTGGGATTTTAAAGGAATATTACGCTGTTAGATGTCGTGTACAGTAATCCCGGATTTGTTCTTCCTTGTTCACACAGGCGATTTACATTTTTCTGCTAAGGAAGTCTTTATGATTACGGTGAATGTGAAGAGTGGATGTTGGAGCTGGGAACTTTCAACTGTGCTACTACAAGGTAAGACTTGATGTGAGGAAAACTTATTTTTAAACGCTGCAGCTGTAGTGTCAGTGAAACAGGCCCAGACAGACATCTTTATAGATAGCGCTGTCAGTTATTCTCTACAGCCCTGTAAGTTATTAGAATAGAATAGAACAGAACAGTTCCAGTTGGAAGGGGCCTTCACCAGTCAGCTAGCCCTACTGCAAGGAGTGGTGAACAGGTAAATCTCCAGGGTGTTTTGGGAGAAGGTGACTGTATGATTCCCTAGGAGTGTAGTAACCGTAGGGAAAAAACCATCACTGAAATCTGCCTAATGGGAAAACAGATTCAAAACCAAAACACCTGATGTCAGACAACTCGGTGCACATACCAGCTGAGCCCTGGGAGCAAATCTAGGACTGCTTGTAAACTCTGATCAGTTAATAACAAGATGCATATTTACATAACTAATGATGCTTTACAGATGTAAAATCAGAATGACCAGACAAGTGAGGGGCCGACTACTGGAACCATTCCATAGTCTGTGTAATTACAATTCATGATTCCATAGACAAGATCTGTTTAAAATAAAAGCAGAGAGATGATCCACTTAATTACCACATGTATTAGAGAGAGATTACCATGTGTACTAAAGGGGAAGAACCAGAGAATATAGATTTTCCTCTCAAGAGTAGGTTTTTTATTTTTGGTGTTGTTTTCTTGTCTCTTTCATGGGCACCCCCTTGTCGTGGGGGAAGAGTTTGCGTGCCCTTGCGAGGTTGAGAGCTCTGCTGGTGGTGGCATGTGCCTCCGGTGGGGTCTCCCAAGCCTGACAGGTCTCAGCTGAAGGGTCAGACAAAGTGTGTCCACGGGCAGGATGGGCTCACTAGCCTTCGGGCAGCCATCCTTGGAGAAGGACAACTCTGACCCCAAACCCGGGCAGATGGAGCCCGTTTAGCCTTGTAAGGCTCCATCTAAGAGAAGGACACTCTAACCAAACCTACGACCTGAGGACTTCGCTGTCACCGTCCAAGCTCGCTAGGCTCTGGCAGATGAACCTCAGGTGTAAAGGGTGGGGCCAGTCTTGTGCACGCTGCGCCTCACCTAAACAATCCACTGCACAGGATTGAAGGATGTATTCGTGTTTGCAAAGCCCTGTAGTGACAGACGAGGGACGAAACGGCAGGTGAAAA
>NW_010427002.1:0-335 GCF_000710305.1 Buceros rhinoceros silvestris | reverse complement strand
CAGGACACCCACAGGTGCAGCATGGGCACCCTGGGGATGGGCATCATAACACCCCAGGGTGCAGCACGGGGAATGATGACACCCATGGGTGCAGCATGAGGATTCTGAGCACCACAACACCCACGGGTGCAGCAGAAGCACCCAAGGGACCATAAAGTCCCTGGGCGCCATGGTCCCCACGGGCGCAGCGTGGGCACCCAAAGGACTGTAACGCCCATGGGTGCAGCACGGGGTCCATGACACCCATGGGTGCAGCATGGGCATCCAGGGGGTCTGTAACGTCCCAGGTGCAGCACGGGAACCTCAGGCACCCATGGCTGCAGCGTGGGCACCCC
>NW_010427001.1:455-1660 GCF_000710305.1 Buceros rhinoceros silvestris | reverse complement strand
GTTTACCACCCCAATAAGGGACTGTCCAAGGGGGATGAGGGAAACACTTTGATCACACTTTGGGCAATCTGCTCCCCAGTGATGCTTCTACGGGTTAGACTGCTTTGCAAAACTCCTCCACCCAATTCAAAGCACTGTGACTAACCCTCCTGCATGCAGCCCATTTCCTCAAAACGGCAATCACCGGCTGCAGACAGCAGTCAAAACCTTCCACCGGGAGACTGGTCATGCCCCAGTGATGTCCTCAATACAACCAGTTCGGTGTAGCATGGTGGAAGGAGCGTTAACACGGGTGTGATACCCTGCCCAAGAATTCCAGTGTCATTGAGTAATTATTTGTAATAACTCAGAGTAACACTTTCCATATGCAGGACCCAAAAACAAGAACTACAGGTCAGGAGATGCCTTCTCCAGCTTGCTAGATGAGAGCAGGATTTCCATCTCCTCTAAAATAAGATCTGTCCTGTTTTCTATTCTCATCTGCATCACCTCACCAAAATAAAATGAGCTGAAGACAGATATGTCAGTGAGCAGAGCTGGAATTTTTGCTAAAGTTTAGGGGTGGGGAGGGGTTGGCATGGACTGAACTCTCAACACCGTGATCATATTTTACTGATTAAGGAGCCTGGACAGATGCACCTTTCACTTCCACTTCAGATTAAAACCTTGACTGTCTCCTCCGGGATGGCGAGTTTTGTGTTCAGGCTTTTCCAGGACTGCCCAGAATGTGGAAATCCATAAACAGAGGGAAAGCAGAGTGGGGACACAAACTCAGAAATTGGGACTGGGGGCTTACAGAGAGCTTCCATCCAAAGAGGTCTGTGTCCTTCCCTGCACGGAGGAGTGGGATTTCCCATACTCATCCCCCAGAGAGCTCCTTTGTCCAGCTGGGGAAGAAAAGGGCAGGAAGATAAGGGTTAATGCCAGCAAGGTTATTTAGCTGAAAGGTGTCTTTTCTTCCTCCTCCACCCCCCACCCTCCCAGAGCCTGCACACAGACACATCCTGAAGCAAGAGGAAAGGAATTCCCTGTGCAGCAGGACACGGCCAGGACCTCCGGTGACGCCACAAGCTGGTGCCCCCTTCTACCTCCATGCCCCCGCACCAGCACCACCTTCAACCCTCCCCAGCTGCGCTGGGAGCCAGATCACTGGGACCACGCACAAACGCTTCTCTGTTCCTCAGCCGGCGGCACCATCCTGGCTG
>NW_010427001.1:0-326 GCF_000710305.1 Buceros rhinoceros silvestris | reverse complement strand
TGCCCCCCAGCAAAGCCACAGGGGTTTTTTTTCCCCCTCTCTCTGCCAAAGCAAATTGACTTCTGACACCTTCCCTTGTGTTTTCATCCTTTAAAGGGTGGAAAGCTGGAGGCCTGGCCCCGCTGCACTCACTTCCACGCCTTCGCTGCGCTGTCCCTCCTGGATGTTAAATGGGCTCTTTCAGGGAGGACTGGGCACCTGGCTCACCCGCAGGCTGTGCATCCCATGCTGGGCAGCCTGTGCATCCCCGTGCTGGGCACCGCGGCCAAGCGGCGGTCGGGTGCCTTCCCTGCAGCCCGCGGAAGGCAGCGCTGCCCTGGGAGCTG
>NW_010427000.1:0-17247 GCF_000710305.1 Buceros rhinoceros silvestris | reverse complement strand
GTGATGTGGGGATGATGGTAGTCATCTTGTTAATCCAACCAAGCATAAAACCCCACTGCGACTGCAAGGACATAGCTGTAGGAATGTTTACATTTTCATACTTTTTATAATGATTGACAGTTTTAAGAGTTTTATTCTTTTCTCCTTCTGCCCATAGAATGAAGTTTAAAAGTAAAGCCAGTAAAGAAAAATAAAAATCTTTCCTATTCAACAGCAAAGACAGGTCATCATTCATTAATTGGAACACATGGGACTGAAGTTTCTCTGTAGAGAAGAGCTGTGATTTGAGTCAGTGTTAACTCCTATCAGCTAATGAGTATGTTTGAGTTCTGTAGTCATAAACATATTTTCTTTCCTAATTTCCCCAGGGTAAACGTTCCTTTAGTTTCATTTTTCTAATCATTCCTCCTAGACATTCCTTGGTCCTTGTCCCTTGACTGGGTGCAAATGAACAATCTCAACTCTCTACTATGTGCAGCATTATGCTAATTTTGACTTACCACAACTCCCCCTCCCTCAAAAAAAAACCAAAAAAACCAAACCAAAACCAAAACAACAGCAAACCAAAAAACCCAACAAAAAAAAAAAACCCAACACCCTAAAAGACACTCTAGAAAGAAAAAAGGTTTTTCTGTAGTGACCAGGAAGTTCTTAAAGAGAAAAAACAACCAAAGTGATGAGGATGCTTAATGAAACTAAGTTCTAATGTTGTTGGTGGTGAAGTCCTGATGCACCAGATTTCCTTTTATTTTTCCTTTTTCATCAACCACCATAAAAACAAAGTTTTCTCTCCACGCTCTTTAAAAATATCCATAGAAACAAACAAACAAAAAGTGTATGAAGCTTCTGTACCGATGTTTCAAAGAAAGGCCAAAAGGAAAGGGAGCTGTATCAAAACATTTCAAAGTTTGTTTACTAATAAGGTTTCTTTCTTTGGAATCCTAGTGAAGAAACAAAAAGGCTTCAATGAGGAAGCCAGTACATTGTCTTCTGACCAGAAGGCCTGTGTTTACAGAGTAGGTGTTGAATGACAGCACAGGAAAATCCACATTGGGGAAGAAGCTGTCCGGGGATTAAATCTTTTCTCCTAGATGCTGAGAAAACCTCTGCTCCTTAGTATCTCACCTACCAACGAGGTCAGTTAATACCCTTGGCCCAGCGAATGCTTTTGAATGCCCCTAGAGGGAGATATTCACTTAAGTTTCAAACCCAGACTAGAGGAATGCACAGAATCTTTTCTGGAGGCGTTCAAAACCACCAGCTTGTTCTCACCAGCGACACAGGTGATACAATACTCTAGAAGAAAACTCAGATCCTTCACTGGACACCAGGACTGCAGGTATAAATTCAGTGTTCAACAAATGTGAACTAGAATCCACTGAAATAATGAATTTTACCTGAAAAATTATCAGTGATAAACATTCTTGTGGCTTAGATTTTACTGTTGTAGGTAAAAATAATTTACAATATATGAGATGGTTAATTTTAAAATCTTGGTTTTATTACAGCAACTTTTTTTTTTTGTCACCCTTTCATTCACCTCCCTATTCTTTAAGTCTCTACCAACTTACTTTCATTGAAGATCAAATTTTTTTTACCATGTTCTCATTTTAAACCTCAAATTCTAATACCACTGAAAGGAGACTTCATGAGGCAAGCCCCAAATAAACCATTTGCTCTATTTTTCTGGTGTTTCAAGCATTAAATTAATATTCTTGAAGTTCATTCATTAAGTCCCTAACCTGTAATTAGGATTCAGGCCATGCTGCTGATTAGTCACGAAAAAGAAACCAGCCCAGAGAGAAAGGCAGCTTTTCATTTGAATCCAATCAGGAAGAGCAAACACTCTAAAAAGGGTTTCTGTGGTATATAGATATAATTATTATGAAGAAAAAAGGAAAGAGAACTTGGAAATTTAATGAACGTGAAATAGGGTGTTTCAGCCTTGAGAACTCCCTGCAGCAATGTTACTTTTCTTACTAATAATGCTATTGACCAAAACTTGGCAATAGATGACAAAAAAGTTTTTCTTTAATTTATCTTGTGTGCTTCATTATATTTGAAAATGCATGAGCTGACTTATTACAGCTGGTAGGTACATGCAAATGAAGGGCAAGATGGCATTTGCTACCAACATGCAAGAGCACAAACAACAGGAGCACAGCAGCCATATTAGAAACAAAACAAAACCAAGCCCAAAACAGTGCCCTTTAAACATCCCTTTAAAGTGTTATAGGGATGAAGAACATTATTAGAATGCAGCCACTAGCACCCCTGGAGATAAAATCATTCAAACATTTCCAATACACAGCATGGGAAAAGAAAAATTTGTATTTGTTGTGTTTATATAGACCAATTTTCAGAAGTAGTTAAGGTTAAGAAGCAGATCTGTAAAATCTATAGCCAACACCAATGTATTTCTACTCTGGGTCAGTGCCTGTGGACCAGTAAATAATCTTTTGCCATTATAAATAATCTTTGCCATATGAGGCAAAGGCCACAGGCTTTCTGTTGACCTCACTGTCAGGGGTCTTATGACTTCTCTAATCTTGCCGTAGTCTGAATTGGTCTTAGCTTATTCTAACAGTCATCTAATAGGAGTCATGTAACACTTGTCTAACCTGTTCTAGCTCAAGAAGATTAATAAAAATGAAAACCTGTCCTGACTGAAGGTGCTGGGAATTTTACGAACGGAATCAATATGACTGAAAAACAGTAGGGACAGAAAAGAGGTGCAACTATGTGTCCCTGTATTTAGTGTAATCTATAATATAGGTAACATTAAAATTATTACATAAGCCTAACATAACATTCGGTAATGCCCTGGTCAGTTACAGTCTTGCTCTGTGATTATATGGGGTGACCCCGAGTCCTTCCAACATGAGATACCTGTAGACATCCAAAGGAATTCTGAAAGTCATAGGATTTATATGTAATCTGCCAAAGGAGATAATTTTATTTCAAATCTGTGTGCAAAGGCAATGTACCGTAAGGAAAAAAAAAAAAAGTAGTCGTAAAACCGATGGCAAAAGTTGAATTAGTTAAATTCACTATGTGAAAATGGGAAGAAGAAAAGAAAGGAGGTGGGAGGACAGTGCAGAACAACAAATAAAAGCTTTTTTGATGGGAAAGGAATAAGAGAAAGACTATTTTTCATCTACAAGAGAACAGATGTTATGCCAAATTAACTGTCTAAGAGTGGGAGACTCTGAAGAGGTTAAACCTTCAATAACAGCTGGTGCGTGTAATGGCAGTAACTGAAGTTTTGTTATCATATAGAAACCGATGGCCCTTGCCTACCTGTGGGAGAAAATATACCTAAAGTGCCTAGGAAACTCAGATTTTGAGTTTGAGGAATCAAATGCCCAAAAACATTGAGGATTAAAAGAATTATTTAGAATCTGCATTTGCAAATGTGTCTGAAGTCCTTGTAACAGCAACTGTTGATCGGGCTAAACACACTGTTAATAAAAATCTAAGGAGAAACACACACAACTTAAAGATTATCTAGGCATGCACTAAATCAAAAAAAGTGTGAAATTTATGGAACATAGGAAAGTGGGAACTTGCTGTAAATTATACAGTAATATTTCTTCCTTGGCATAATAGACACAACAGAGACATGGTCTATTTGTGAATTTCAACACAGAGCCACTACCTCACCTTAAAAGAAACGGGGTTCCTTTGGTCTATCTTAGTTTTTTAATTTTTTATATATGTTTAGAAGTGAAATTGTTCTAAAAGCTTAACATTCGTCTGAGAAAGCTTAAGTAATCCTGGTTTCTACCACTGTTAACATTCAAGCAATTTCAGAAACAAAAAAGGAATAGCTGTGTTTGTAACTTACTTCTCTTGAAGAAATACAGATAACTAATTGGTTTATCAATTAGCAAAGTTGTCTGAGTATTTTCTTTCTAGAAACAATGGTTTTGTTATGATTTCTTCAAAGTTTCACATTTGTGACTGGTACCTTATGGAACTAGAGTATTTGCCCTGTAAGCACATATTCCTTTCCGGAAGCTGCCATAGTAAAATCATCAAGACAACTCCTAAAGGAGATTCACAGATCCTGTGAGAGCACGTATAATCCTTTGAGAGGCAAGGGCGCTAAGAAACTATAAAACAAATAAATAAAAATTAAAAAAAATAATAATAATTTGAGGTGATCAAAAGATATGTCCCAAATTTTGTCATATTTGTCTAAAAATGGCAAGTAGAAAGACATGCAGTAGCAATTTAAAAACATAGTAGAATGTAAATAGTAAAGAGAAATTATTTAAAGGGAAAGGGAAGAGTAAGTTTGAGAAATGGAAAGCAATTACAAAAGGAGGTGATACATAATTTCAGAAATCACTTCTGGTCTGGGATCTGTTAATCATATTGCTGGGTGATGAAGCAAAGGAGTCATAGTCTGTGATATTTATGAGACCAGAAAATTTTCTAGGGAGTACTGCTTTGGATGAGTGGGGCAAATTAGATAGAAAGTTGCAGATTCTAGAGATTAAGAATGGGAAAGTTGTGTGATAAATTGCTCAATTTCATTCCCAGTTGAATTCTACTCCAAGGTATATCGAAGCTGAATGATGCACCGATACTATAAAAAAAGATTTCTGTGATTTTTTAATTATTTTTTTTTAGATATAGTGAGGCAAACTAGAACACAGAGATATTTTAGAATAAAACACCACATACTTGGGGAGAGGGGGCACTTACATAGGTAGGGCAAAATTTATATCCCTAGGAATTATTGAGCCCATCACTTCTTTTTAGATTGTCAGTGGTCCCTGACTTCTTGATTGTGATTACAAGTTACAATCCTGTCATTTTAGGCTTTACTCAAAGCACTAAACTGGGTGGTGCTGAGGAGCTCTACATTTTCCTGTAAGTGTCCATATGCACTAAAATGATCATTTTTAAGATGTCTGTGTTCATGGCAGAGGTATTTATACAAAAGTAATCAAGATGTAATTATTTGAAAACCTTAATGAAAAACTTATTTCTTTCCTGAGGAGGAAAATCATTACATGAAGAATGTTGTACAGAAGCAGTCTTGAAGTGTTGAACCTAGTGCAGAAACCCAGCTGAGTAGCATGCTACTGAAATAAAGGCCCAGTGACGTGTAGAATCCATTACTCAAAATAAACAAGAACAGAAAAACAAACAAGAAAAAAAAAAAACCACTCAACAAACGACAGTGGCTAGGCTTGAAAGGGAAAGAATGAAAATCTGGAGTCGTTTATGCATGAAAGATTGGCATGTTGTTTCTTTTATTGAAGTTTACAGCAGCTTCCCATAGACATGCATTAATGCAGCATTACCTTTCAGTAGTTCTTTAACCTTTCCAGCAATTTCCATTTCCAGTCTCTTTATCCCTTTATTTCAGTTAGGCATTCGATTTTTTACCTGAAGTCTTTTTTCAAAAGGTCTTTTTTGGTTGTTTAGAAAATAAGGCTGTTTTTGGCTCTAAGCATGCATTTCATCAGGCTGAGTCTGGCGGTGCAAATTTAGCATTCCAGAAAGGCAACACGTTGCAATTATTTACAGCATATATTTAGCAGTTACATTTGGAGTTCACAGCTTTAGTGGCAAAAGCACGGAATGATAATAATAATTATCCCATTTGTTCTCAGATATGAGTATGATTGTAGCAGTGTTTAACAGTTATATATGGAGTTCTTACATAGGCTGTACCAGCAGGCTCTTGTACCTCAGTCTTTGTAGACGAACTAGAAACTGGAGGTATCTGTAGGAGAGGTTGAAAGGCTTACTTCAACAGCAGAGTTCAAGACGGAATTCATAGTCCCAGATTCCCCATGAGCATTATGAAGTGTCTCTTTTCCTTTTTGGTTCCCTCTTCCAACAGTAGGACTGCGCAGGTTCTCTGCAATCAAGGAGATGCTCTTAAAGTTGTAATTCTGGCACCTACTGGCTAAGGGGTTTAGGTAATTCGTATTGGGAACCCTTAGAAGTGCAACATCTGTTACGGAGGGCTTATTGCACTAAGTGACAATAGTATGAAAGGACCTAGGGAGACATTTAACTCCAGGTGGTTTCAGAATTTGAAAAAAGGCTGTTGAGCCTCCTGATACTACTGAAAGTTGTATGTAGTAGAATTAAATATTATCCAGGTAATATCAGTAGTATGACAGTTTCTTCTGTGTAGTTAAAACCTAAAGTTAAGAACTCATTGATAACTGTACTTACAACATATCACCCTTTGGTATAACAGGATTGCCCCCTATACTACATTCTTCAAAAGTAGCTGTTCAGAGCAATCAAACACCCTTCGTTATCTTATCTCACTGGGATGTTCTCTTCATTTCCTTACTGTTCTTTAGTGAAATTGAGCAGCTTGAAACTTTTTTAAGACTCAGAAAACTGAGATGTTTTAAAACTACATCTTAAGTGCATAAATCTGAATGTCGCAGAGCTTGCTGACTTTCTCCTGAACTTCCTTTTCTTGACCACACAAAGTTTCCTTCACTGTGTACCTCCTGCAGATGAGGAGCCTACCTGTCCCATCCCAGCCTCAGCAAGGGTCACCAGGCACCCCTGCAGCCCCAGACTTGTGTCCTTCCTTGGGGCCACACCCTGGGTGGAGGCCTCTGATAGGCCAGGGGCTGTTTCTTCAGGGCTGGTGCTGGAGACTCTTCATTGTGGCATGTCACCTCTGTTGCCCAGCTTGCAAGCATTGCCCTCAAGCAGAGCTTTTTTCCCCCCTTTTATAAAATGAAATAACCTTATTTCTCCTGTCGTTTGGTAGGTATATTGCCTGAGAAACCTTTCTGTGTTAGGGAGGGAAGTGCTACTATAAAACTTGAGAGGAAATTAATTACTTATTTTTCAAAGGTGAATGTGACTGGTATAAAATCTTTAGGAGCCACACTCTACCATGCTACAAAAAACAAATAGAACTTAATACATGAACACTATTTAGTGAGGACAATAAATGATACACTTAAATCTGTAGGTAAAAAAAATTATCTCTGATGCTGTCATTAAAAACATATTTACAGAATGGATGAACTTTAAAAACATTAAATTTGATAATTTCCAAGTTTTGAATGTTGGACTTGCAGCTTGTTTAGTGTTTTTTCTTATTTTTCGACCATTTTCCTATAATTAATAGCTATTTTTACAAGCATTCCATGGTATATGACATATTATTGATACAAATTTTTTTTTAAAAAAAGAGTAAGATTCCATAACACTATGTAACTCATTAAAAAATAAGAGATAAACAAAATTTGAATTTTATTTCTTTTTTCTTTTCATGTGGGATCATGATTTGTATTTCTGCCTTTAATTGAATATTATAATCTGACACTTACTTGGGTAATAAAATTTCTTTTAGTATGCAGCAAATTTGGAAGGATGAGGGTGATGGCAGGGGCGAGTGTCTGCATTCAGGAAACAAATGCTAATCTCTTAGAGCATACCTCTGCTGCAGGTACAGTTTTAGTAATTTCATAATATTTGCTCTTGACATATCCTGAGGATTATTTCAGATTTAATGTTGTTTTTTCTTTTGCAAACTATAATGGAATACACGTTTGTAACACACCTTAACAGATTTTCATTTTTTATCTTTTTACATGCTTTTCTTCACAGTGGAGGTCACTGGTGGCGATGGATAGTCATGCTCCCTTGGACCAACAGTGCTAGCAAATTCATATTTTGCCTTGTCAGACTCTTCACTCCTTACCACAATACAGGTAGGGCAACATATACACAGAATACCAGAAATATATGGTCACCAGACTTCCACTGCTGGCACATGAGGACTTAAAAAAACCCCTGGTATTTGCCTAATTACATACATATATATTACCTGTTTAACTCTCACTTCTTACCTCTATCGTGTAAAACAATGTACTCAGTTGTAAACCCAAAGCATTAATTCCTTCTTCAGAAACTCTAGGCCAACTCCTCTCATTCTTTTCTTAGTCTGACAGCCAATTCTCTTTGTGTTTAATTGTGAAGTCAGAAAGGTATAAAAAATTCAGCTTTCTCCAGATTTTGTTGCCTTGCTTATTATAATAGTAATTCTTTCTGTCTTTAGCCTATTCAAATTCTTCCTCTTTTTGGTTTTTTAGAGATTTTGGGGTAAATGTAGGAATTGTAAAAGGAAATCAACTAATTAAAAGTGACTTACTTTTTCATACTCTACAGAAATGTGTTCTCTTTCATTCAAATACTCTGAATGTACCTTAGAGTATGTTTTTTTCTTTTGCAGTATCATATGAAGGATGATATTTCTTCAAATAAAATTTAAAAATGAGAAAATATTTGGAATTCTGTCATCTTGAAGACACTTGCAATGGACATTACAAATTGTTTTTACTTCATCTGAAATTTTCTTTTAATTAGACTTTACAAGATTTTTAAAGCCTATTTTTCTTGCTTTTTCTTCTCCCCTGACATGTGCTTAAGCTGTAGGTAACGAGGAATTCTGGTTTTTTCCTCAAACGCTGCTATAGTATTTCCTCGGCACTCTGGAGCACTACACTGTGAGAATAGCATGCTACATAGTGACATTAAACAGCAACAAAAACAAAGGCAGAAGAAGAATTTTGAATAGGTAGCTTAATTTTTTTTTCTTCTCTTGAGTTGTTATTTTTCTTCTATTTTCTTCTGTTTCTTATGACACTAGTATCTGTCTAGATAGAACTGCATTTTTAAGTTAGAAAAATACCCAAATCCACCCACTTTGTCTTTTGGGGAGAATAAAATTGGATGGCTTTGTTTTTCACAAAGTGAAAAGATGCATATGAGTGTTATCTCCTCTTACTTCTCAAGAAGGCTATTTGTAGTTTTCGCAGAAATCAGAAGTGCCATTTTTCTCAGGACTACGGGAGCTACTTGCTGCAGCTTTCTAAACTGTATCTCACATATTCAGCTACTCTGCTGCAAGTACCAGGCAGCTGGTTCCGCTAGCAAAGGCAAATTTTGCCTGTTACCACACCCATGCATTGTGAATCTAAGTTGAACTTCAACTGAAAATACAGATGCTGCTACAACTTTTTCTTTTTTTTTAACAAATTAAAGACTATGAATTTTGTGTAAATTAGGCAATGCCATGTTTTACAAAACTGTAGATAACGTGAAATAAAAACCTTAAATGGAGAAAGATGGTCATCTCTACTTAAGTAGGATAACAACTCCAAAATATTCAGTGTGGCAAGCTATTAGAAACTTTGCCTTTAAATGCAGACAAATTACTGTGACAGACATTCGTGCATATGCAAATGTAAAAAGGATGTTATATCTCTCAAATTTCTTTACACAATGTATTTTGAATTTTTTTGTCTCTTGCTTTAGTTGATACACGTGTCTGAAGTCAGGATACACTTTAGTTAATGTCAGTTGGGCACTCGTGTTTGCCATCATTGAAGATTCCGAATAGAAAAAATCCCCTACTTTAAAACCAAAATGAATGACATTTCCCAACTTTTGTGAGTGCACAAAAATTTGCACCAAATGGAACGAAAATTACGTTGTAGAAAGAAAAATCCCCTCTAGGGGCTTGAACTGTTGGTATTTGTTAATTTGGTGATTTCACCCTCACTCTGCCAAGATGCTCAAATATAGACCTAACTGAGTGCTAAGCCCCTGACTTGTGCTGAATAGGGTAGGAAGAATTAACTAAACTGGGAGATGATATTTTTAATAGGATGGCTGTATTGATTGCATTGAAATGGGAATGGTGACAACCACACAAATGAAAATAAAATGTACCAGTAATTATGAAAAGATAGTGTGTTTCAGTGGCTGATTGTTGGTAGCTTCAGACTGCTGGAAAGGGCAACGCTGTAGGTCAGCAGCCTCTGGAGTACTTTGCTGTCAGGAATACCATGGGCACTGTGGTTGCTGTTCTCTTCTTCATCCCTCTATCTTCTCCTTGGGGTCACCTTTATGCTTTTACATCTCTCTATTTCTTCATTGGTCTATAGCTCCAGGCTGTATCAGAATTTACTAGATATAGTGCCTTTTATGTATGTTAGATACCATTTGTTTGTTACTCTGAGAACTGTTTTTGTCCACTTTCAGGTCTGCTTTTATTAAAAAACCTACAAAACAAAAAGACCCCAAACAAAACCGCCTCAGTCATTCGTTAATCATTTATAGGTGTGGGCACAAGCCAGTACCTTGTCTTTCATGATCCCTGGGATATACTCCTTGTCCTTGCACACTGTGTCTCTACTTTTCAGGGCCTCCACTACTGCACCTGGCCTCTATTCTCTGCCCTACATCATTGCCTTAGTCATAAAACCATGGTAGTACCATACAACGATGTTTTTTAAAATCAAAATGCATGAGATACAGGACATAGACAACTAGAGAAATGACTGTCACAGATAAACCAGGTGAAAGAAAGCTGCAGGCAGGTCAACAGCAGATGAGGCAGAGGGGACCTGGCAAGCTTCCCGTGACCCAGATCTTGTGCACCCAGCAGAAATCTCACAACTACAGCAGACTCAGTGGGTGGAGGAGAAAATACTGCTGGGTAGTCAGCTTATGGTCCTGCAAGTCCATTCATCTTCCAAACACAAACGCTCTCTAGAGGAAAGTCTTTGTGATCCTGTTGTGTCTGGTCATCATACTGGCGCCAAAGAAGTTGGTGAAGTGATAATACAGGAAAACATCCACCAGATGCTCCCATATAGACTGATAAAGCCTTTTATGGGATCAAGCATGTAGAGAAACCTCACAAAAGTGACAGATGACATGTTATTGATAGCGAATTAATCTGTTGGACACCAGGATGTTATCCTTAAAAGGGTGTACTTGCAGAAAGTGCCTAAAGTAATATAGGAATTGAGACTATTTTCCACTTTCCATATTGCTACGGAAGAAAGGCAGCCATCATTCAATACTCATTTCCAGACCTTCCTGATCAGGTAGATGAATCTCAGGAAAAATAGAAATAGGATAAAATTCTTGTCTGGTTCTAAAAAGTAGCTGAAAACGATTCTTTAAAAGCCCTATTTTATATGTTTTTCAGCCATATGCATTTGAAGTCAAAAGCAATAATAATAAAAACCCCGTGTATGTCTGCTCTTAAACACTTTGCATTTGACCAGAAAAACAGCATCTTCTTACGAGTGCCCATAGACATAATTTCCATTATGGAGACATATATAATCACTTCAAAAAATTTGTTCATAAATTATGAATTAATAAATTAAAAGACTTAAAGACTACTTAAGAATGTAGTTTTGGACAACATTGAATAGTATAGAAGCAAGTTACAATATCCAAGCTGCATAGGATATAATTGGGAACATTTAAGAGCAAGTGCTAGATGGATGTGGAGAAACAGAAATGATGTCTGTCTTCTTGCTGAATCTGAACATTAATTCACTTAAAAATCTGTAATCGAATTATGAAGAAAAAATACTTTCAGTGATGGAGAGATTAAAGATTTAACCTAATGGGTAACATCTTTCTCATTGTCACGGTGGGAGTGTAATTGTGTTCCATATTACCTACTTTCTATAAATCTAGATTTAGACTTTGATTTAGGGATTTTGAACAAATGACTGCGGCAGGGTCATTGGTGTCTTTGCAAAAATGTCCCGATAGCCTCGCACGGTACTGCGCTTTGCTCAGGGGAAAATACAAATTCTAGTTTGCCTAGGAAAGAAGGAAAACAGAATGTTTCACATGATTTCTGTTTAGCTCCATTAACACAGAGATGTACCACAATAACACAGAGCTGAATGCATGCTATCTTGCAGGATTCCTGACAAACTTGTGCTTGGTTAAATCCTCTGACCTAGAATATCCAAGCTGAGAATAGCTCGGTGTGGTTCTGCTGCTGCAAGACTCGTTAGCTACTGGTGTGACATGGTTTCTGATTTTATTTCTGACTGTCATCTCTACCTTCCACTAATATAACTTTCCAAAATTTCTCCATTGTTTCCTTACTTCTTTTCTTGTTATTCCCTGTATGTCTCCTCTTTACATTTCTTAGGCATTCATTTATCTTTTGGACTAAAGAAGAATGTAACATTTTACTGACGTACAGTAGACTGTTCGCCAAAATGGTGAAAATCAGCTGAATGGGAGGTGGACCAGGCCTTACCTCTTTTTCTTGTGTCTTCTTTCTGTGATTGTTCGGGTATGCAGAAAACTGGTTATGGTAGCTGATCTTATTCCCTTTCAGGGCAAGTATGTACATAAACTTCTTCAATCCTGGTATTGATTTTGCTGCTTTAGTTGTTCAGCAGTAAAGCAGGAGTCACACATGGCTACTTAGCTTTATAGTGCTGTAGTGAGAAAACTGAGGCAATTTCTTTAAATATTCAACAGTAACAGCGAAGTGAAGACTGAAAGACCTGTGATGTTCCTCTGGAGAATGGTCAGCTGAGAGTGAATTTTTGTTAAGGCTATTTTTTAATTCTCAAATTACTAGTGCAATGCTGCAGCCTCTTTGTCCCTGAACATTAAATTGTTCGTGTTACCTTTTGTTCAGCCAGGTGATGAGAAACTGTGTGACTAAATAAAGCATGAGGACTGTGTCAGATGTTTTGTTTCAGATATAGCAGGGAGATGCTGAGCAGCTCTTGTTATTGTTGTCAGGTTGTGCACAGAGTTTTCTGGGCCTTAATCTTACAGCAACAGGCCTCCTCCATAAAAGGTTTTGTGGTCTGAAGATACAGAGATTGGGTGAAAGAAAATGGAATAATATACCAGAAAAGTGAGAAAGGTGGGGATAAACTTCCAGCAAATTCTGAAATGTTCCCTTAAGAGCTGTTTGCAATTGATGTCTTGAATCTCAGTTTGAGAGAGCTAACGTGCACTGATGCTCTCATTTAACAGTTCACCAAATGGATTGTTCAAAGAGAAAGATACTGCATTTTCTGATCAGCAGGAGGGTTTAGGTTTTGTGAATATACTGGCTACTTCCCCTGTTCCACCTGAATTTGAAATGAAGCTTGATATCCTCTCAGTTAAATAAATACATCTGTAAATTAGATGAAATTAAACATTTACCCAAAATATAGTCTTGCACAGAACTGATCCAGTCCTGCTTTTTCTTCATTCTGTGCAGAAATGCTCATAAGCCGCCAGTTCTAAGTACTTAGTTATTATTCAAGACGAGTAGCACCTCTCTTAAAGCCAGAAGACTGAATGCTACTTTCATAATTATTTCAGTAAAATCCTGATTTGAATGTCTTCAGATATTATGTTTATTAATTAAAACTACTTAGTCTATCTAAAATGAAGCTATTCTTTAACAGGGAAATGTAATTTTATGTTTCAGTTAAGGTTTCTATTTGTGAAACAAGCATTTCTAATGAATTTCTTTTGAATGAGTTTACCTCTGTCTGTTACAGTACCATGACACTTTCATCTCATCTCAGAAAGCAGTTTAGTTTTCTTGATAAGATGCTTCTTTATTGTCTTTTCAAAAAAGAATAACTGGAATGGCTGGTGTTTTTAGACATGGTATTGTGATGAGTTCCCTTAAAACAGATGCAGGACAAGATCAGTCCTTCTAAAGACCTCGTTCCCAACTTCACTGTCTCTTGCTTCATTTTTTTTGTCTTTGCAAGACCTTAGAGCAACAATAATGAAATGAGTCTAGCCAGGTGATTATAAAACTAGAAGAATGTCAAAGAATATGAAGTTTTATTATTGTGTGCTCAAGTTTGTCCACCTATCAAAAATGTTTGTGTCAGAGAACTAGGGAAAGGAAGCATATTACTTAAAAACACGATGTTATTATGTGAAGCATAGCCAGATATAATGAAAAATAATTTTTACAAACAATGAGTAAAGTAAAAAAAAGGAAATTCCTATGCAGGGAAGGAGCAAATAGGCAATGGTCTCATCATTGCCCTCAGCTCCAGAAGCAGTATCCATCTTTTAATAATGTGTGAAAAATAGTTTTCAGTATTCTCTGAATCAGTCTGTCTTGCACAGAGGTGGGAAAGGTTGATGCCAACCTTACAGGCTAGAAAAGGTGCAGAACTTGGTACAGAAAGAAGTAAACAAAAATTACCTTTTCTTGCCTTATGTTTTCTTTGTATAGCTGCTCTCATTTCTCAGTTTAGGTTTTTTAAACTCTTACCTAAATTAAACAGATGGGTTTTGGGTTTTTTTCTGATAAAGATGATGTTAAACAAAGAGAGTCTGAGTCCTTCACTTTAAGGAAAGATGATATACTTGGCTTGCTGTCAGCTATTTCTGGGATGACGTACGACCTTCAGCAAGTTTGAGACACCTCTGAGGTGTTAGAATGTTTCTTTGTTAAGCTGTAATAGTTTATCACTATACCTGTATTCTTATACTCAACATACATGCATCTACAAGCCAGAAATTAGAGCAGTTCACATTCCTCTGGTAGAACAATCAAAGATTATGTTTTACTTTATCAATAATATTTAATTAACGCCTACACTGCAGAATTGTACCTAAGCAATAGACAGAAAATGAAGTCTGGAATTATTTTTTCTTCCCCATATATCTCAAAGGTAACTATTTTCCTCTCCTTCCATTCACCAGCTTTCAGAGACACCTAAAACTGGTTATTGGAATGAGATGCATCGTGGTTAAAAAGACATTTTCACAGTTTATGTTTTAGCTACAGGAAAAAGAAAGGTCTGTCTGCGTACCTGTGCTATTAATGACAAGAGAATCTGGAAATATTCCTGGAATTAGCCAAGATGACTGGCATACTCTTGCATAATTTGAAGATTTAAGATACATAGTTTTCAATTTGTAGAAAATCCAGATAGTTGTTGTAACTACAGAAGCCTAAGCAGAAATGACTCATTTTTTGGTAAGCAAATATGGGAAATATGAACTTGTTATAGTCTTCAAATTTTACAGAAAGTGTTTCCAAGTGTTTTAGTAAAATAAAAAGTGACTGTCTAGTACCTCTTTTAAAAAAAGAAAAGGCAAATGACACAACTTCTGAACATCTGTGGAGGACTAATATTCTAACTTGAAGGCAAGCAATGATCATGTCAGTAACTGAATATTTGCATGGCCATGTATTAGCTGTGATTCCAGTATTTCCAATACACAGACCATATCGATCACTGTAAACTATGGGAAAACAGATGTGCTATTCTGTTACAGAGCTAGACTTTATACAGAAATCATACTCAAGTACATCTTAAGATACTAAGGCTGGCAAGAATTCTTTACAATTTTTGCAGTACTAGTGTGTGGTTAATCTGTTTGAGTTCCTCTTGTTTTTCCTCTGTAATCAATCCTGCTTCTCACATTTATTCAGCCTAACTCAAAGCAATTCTCCTTTGTTTCACCACATCAGTCTCTTGACTATTGTGGCAGGTACAGACACTCTGACTGCTTGCACAAATGGGCCTGCACAAGCACTTGATAAAGATCAGGTCAATGCCCTAGCCCTGTTCGATGCCTCAGAGCCTAGGATCCCTTAGCTGACCTGCTTACTAATTTAAAAGACCATAGCTCTCACCCGACTAGGGTATAAAAGGAGCCCTGCCAGCAAACCGGTTTGAGTCACTTGTCTTTGGAGCAGCAGGATTTTGCATCCTGGGACTCTTCCTTTGGATTGAGATGCCATCTGTGGATGATTCCCGGGACTCCCCTCTCGCCGGGACACCACCCGAGGATACTTCCCAGGACTGAGTGAGCCCTCACTCCCCTGTGGTGAGTGACCTTTGGTTTGGGCACCCTTGAGTGGGAGATTTTCCCTTGTGTGAGTGCATGTGTGCACATTGTGGTTCATCCTCCTTAAAGAGTATGCTTTGGTATTCAGGAATTTGCTGTGTAGCAATACATTCCCAACTGACATCTGAACTTGTAATTAATTTTGGTCAGTCAGAGTGCTGGGCAACTTTGATTGCAATAAATCCACAGTTTTCAGATAGCTGCTGCTGTCTCTTTTGTGGGTGCCTCTGCGACAACTACCCTGCTTACTCTCCTTTATTCCAAGCCTCATTTTATTTCTGCAGACATTGCGTGTTAAATCATCCTCCTTACCCAACAGCAAACCTGAAATCTAGTTGCATATTGAATGCTCTCCATCCCTCCTTTTCTCAAGTCCCACCATCTCAAATTCTCAACTTCTATCTCCAGTCAGGATCTAGTTTTGAGATTTGTCTTGTGTTCTTGTGCTAATGCATAATCAGGAAAACTGTATTCTAGTTGCCATGTGCTCTTGTATATAGGCTGTGAAATACCAACTCTCTCATGCAACTTCCCCATACATAAATTGCAAACTGAATGTTGTTTCAAGGTTGCTGTTATACGACAGACTAATACCGCCTACTCTTTTGATTGTTGCAGCCATGTGCTGCAAGCATAAAGCATCTCAGCATAAACACAGGGGATAATATAATTTTGCTAGCCAAATTTATATCAGGGCATATGTAGATTTCCTGAAACAATTGTATCTGTGATAAAGATCTTTGCTGAAACACTGATTGTGTTTCAGACATCTTCATCCCACGGTTGACAGAGTTTCACCGATGAAACTTGCTGGTTGGAAATCGATTTCATTCAGCAAATGACAACATGTAACTGGAGAAGAAGAGAGAGAAGGAACTTTCAGTTTCTGTAGAGTATTGATCTGGAAAATGCTGATAGGAACAAAACTGATTCTTTATCAAGAACTTGTTTTGCTCTTTGAAAATAACTTTCCTTGCATCTTAAGCAGCTCAAGCAGTATTGGCTGAAGGTTATAATGCACTAATGTAAGTGATTGCCACCTACTCTCTTGCATCTGTTTCTCTGCTCTGACAATTTTCTGAAGCTTCTTAAATAGTTTCTAAATCACTGTGCTTTTTCAAGTCAAGATGGGTTGCAGGCTACTTTCTGTTTACAGACTAGTAAAAGCATTAGTTGCAAGGTGTTGCGGGTTAAAACTATGTGGCTGTTAAAACCAAAAGGGTTTCGCAACGACAGGGGTTTGGATGGAAGGTAAACCCCCTCACATATCTCCTCAAGTTTCCATTTCCATTGGTGGTGTAGCAGGTTAAAACTATGTGGCTATTAAAACCAAAAGGGTTTCACGACAACAGGGTTCTAAATGGAATGTAGACCCACCAAAACCTACACAGAACGGAGCTTAGCACCTCGTTACGAATTCAAGCCTTTGTTTAGGCAAAGGAAAAACAAACACATGTTTAATGTAAAGGGGGTGAAAACATAAGAGTTTTAATAGTAAAAAGCCAAAAAAATCTATCATTTAAAAGTTAAACAGGACTGGATAAGACAGAGATAGAGGGAGAGATTGATAAATAAATA
>NW_010426999.1:7519-7778 GCF_000710305.1 Buceros rhinoceros silvestris | reverse complement strand
TCGGCCTGACCGGCCTGCACGGCTTCATCTTCTACTTCCTGGCTTCCATCCTCCTCTCCGTGCTCTTGGTGTTAAAAGCCGGACGGCGATGGAACAAATACTTTAAATCCCGAAGGCCACTCTTCACGGGGGGGCTTATAGGAGGGCTCTTCACATACGTCCTGTTCTGGACTTTCCTGTACGGCATGGTTCACGTCTACTGAGCCTGCCAGGAGCCACGGCAGCTGCGGTGGGGTTAACGGAGCAGGGGGACTGTTGC
>NW_010426999.1:5385-7462 GCF_000710305.1 Buceros rhinoceros silvestris | reverse complement strand
GCTACGTAGCCTGCCAGGAGCCACGGCAGCTGCGGTGGGTTTAACGGAGCAGGAGGACTGTTGCCAAAAGTCATCTACACAACTAGGCCAGCTTACCTTCCAGCCGCTGCTCACCGCTTGTATCACTAACACCACAGGTAAATTATGTCCGAGTTCCAGCAAATCGGTAGCTCTGTTCTGATTAAACCGAATGTGAACCACCGCCTGGAGCCTCCCATGAATGTCTGTCTGGTGGCTACAGTGTAACGTCTGTCCCTAACCGCAGGCGCAGCCGTGGGGGTGGGGTTACGCGGCCCCTTGTAGCCTTTGTGTTTGGGGCAGTTCGCACCTGTTAGAACCCCCTCTGGGTCTGCTGCCTGTCCCCACACCAATCCTAACAAAGCAGCGTGTGACGCAGCACTCTTACAGTCACCCCCTGGCGCAGGAGAGGCCACGCAGTAGCGTGTAATTCAGTGTACGAGAAGGTTTGGCACAGAATTGTACCTGAGTTGCTCGTGCGAGGGTTATTTCACCGCTGCTGTATGCTCACACTACCAATAAACGCCCCTGGCACGGATGCTCTTCCCTGGTGCACACTGGTCCCCAAGCGATGCTCTCACCAGTCCCTCTGCTCCTTTTGAGTGCTGTTGTCACAGAGATCCGAGTGCGGTGTCTTACCCCTGCCAGCCCCCCCTGCCCAACACACTTGTAGGGCTGCAGGCATGTCCCCCAGGGGAGGGCGCGCTGAGGTGGGTCCAGAAAGGAAAACCCAATCACCCACCCCAGGGGTCCTGTCTCTGCTCTAGACCTGCTCGTGCAGAGCCTGTGTTTGAGTCACAAGGAGCAGGTGCTGTGTGCAGCCACAAACCACACTGTGCAGAGGAGTCTTAGAGCATCACCCTACAGGGACGAGTTTTATTGCTGTACGTTACATACGAGGAGGGAAAAAAGTCAAAGAAACAAGTTCCTAAGAGACCTGGTTATGTTTTATCAGCAGCTGAGGCTGTGGGAATCGTGCTTGAGAGGGTGGACAGAAGGGAAATATTCTAATGGGGGCCTGAAGCCCCTAAAGACTTAAATTCCGGAAATCACTTTGGTCATCCAGCAAGAGAGGGGGTTCGGTCCAGATGAAAGGTTGGTTTCAGTAGAGCACAGGCAGCTTCACGTGTTACCCCGAGCTACTCGGTCTCCAGGGGCTGTGCCTTGCCCTGCTGTCACATGTGGGGTGACGCTCTGACAGTCGAGGCCGGTGCAGGGGTAGTTCTGCTGGGCCCGACCGGTGCGGGCTGTGGTTACGCCCACTGAGCTCCTGTTTGCCTGCGGCAGAGACTTGGCCATGGAGGGGCAGCCTGGGGTGCAGCTGCAGCAGCAGCAGCAGAGGCACAGCTTCTCCTGCACTGTTTCAGTCCTCTGATTAAGTCTGTTCTGCTGCTGAACGTCTGGCTTAGTAATTACCTGCAGAGGGAGGGCGCGACTGGGTGGGGTGTGCTGTCGGTGACTGCGAGTTTGCCCCTGCTGACCAAGGTGAGTTTTCATTTAGAATCAACCTGTACCCCGGAGTATCCACCCTAAGGACGTCCCTTTGTGCAGAACACCTGTCACCGCGGCCCTGTCACACCACCCTCCCCACAGCCCTCCCAGCAGTGTGTAAGGACACTGCCACAGGTGGCCTTTAAATCTTGGGTTCGGAGAGGCAGAGAAGCCCTTCACCTTTGTCAGGACACCTGACTGCCGGTGACAGAGCGCAGGTCAGCTGGTACTGCGCCACAGTGTGGAAGCTGTCCCGGAGGCAGGAATATTTATTCTAGAGCAGCAGGGGCTGGCAGGTCGGTTCCTGTCAGCTCCAGCAAACACAGCCTTTATGCAGTGATATTCGTAAGCTCTTTTCTAAGATTAGTTACATCCCCACAGGACCATAAATTCACAAAAAGGGCTGCAGTGAGACGCGTCCCTGCTGAGAAGCAAAGCAGCACTCCTCTTCCCCAGGAGGTACCAGCGCTGAAGTGGTGGACATCTGTCTGCCTCATGCCCCTCCTGTTGCCATACAGGGAAGAACCTGGCAGAGGCTGTCTCCTGATCGAGCTCCCCCACCAGCCTC
>NW_010426999.1:2646-5316 GCF_000710305.1 Buceros rhinoceros silvestris | reverse complement strand
TCTCCTGACCGAGCTCCCCCACCAGCCTCTGCAGAACAGTTTGGGGTACTATGAAAAACAGCAGAAGCATTAAGTCCCCCACCCCTTTCTCCCCAGCATGAGCAACCGGTCAGCACCACAGAAAGGACAGTCCCAGGCAAATGAAACGAGGCGCTGAAGAAGGACGGAGCTCCGAGATGGTCTCTGCGCAGACACCCCAGTGCCACGCTGCTTCCCTGAGCATGAACCCCCTTCCCCCACTGTCAGCCACAAACAGAGCTGTCCCTGCCCCACTGCAGAACACCCGCTGCTGCCCCTCTGCGCTCTGACGTGGCGCTGTCTGGGTCCACCTTGCTGGAGACGGTGGGTACTGGGTGAGGTAGCTGGGACCTGGCCGTGGTTGGACTGCCCCACTCCGAGCTGTGGCAGGACTGTCTGCTCTTCCCGAGACGAGCAGTGCACCTTGCTGCCACGCTGGGAAGGCTTTTCCTGGAGCACCATTTCTAGCCCTAATGGTTTCACAACCCCCGCAGCAGGAGTAATTGTCCCTGCAGTGACACAGGCGCAGTCCACATGGGTGCTGTAGAACAAGCCCTTTTCCCCGGGCTCTGAGAGCTGCTGAAATGCTGCATTTCCTCGCGCCTCCTGACAGGAGCAGTCCTGCTGCTTGACCTCTCCTCTCGCACGTAACCCACGCCAGAGCTGGCAGCGGTGGCCGTAAGCCAGCGGAGCAGGAGCAGGGTTGAATCAGCCCCCCAGAGTGCCAGGGGTATTTCACCTCACGGCTCTTCTGCACAGGGAAGCAAAGCGCAGCCACGGGGTGATGTTGGCTATCAACGTAGTTACAGATACACCACCCGATAAAAACCACTCACTGGGCGCCGCCTCCCTGTTACAAAATCCCTTTATATAAATCCATAGTGGCAGTACACTGCTGTGAGCTCAGGAGACCAGAGGACAGCTCAGGGAAAGCAGGGTGTTCTGTAAAGGACCTTTTTTCCCCCTCTGGAAATCCCAGCAATAAGCAGTAGGTCTACTCTGAGGTATCTCCACCTGCCATCCTGGTGTGATTTCACACCCACGTGGTGTTCCCAGAACACGAGTCCAGCTGGCAGAGCCATCGCTGTGCCTAGAGCCCCGCGAGCTGGTCGGGGTCCTGGTTCCCTTTCAGCGTGGGGCTAGATAACGTTTGCCTGGAGCTGGACCTGCGGAAACAAGCACAGTGACAGACGAGGCCAGCAGCCGGTTCTGTCAGGAGGCGATGTGGGCCAGGCCTGTCACACCTTCCCACAAAGGCCACCACCCCTGCACAGCTACAGCCCCAGGGCTCAGCTCCCTGAGGCTCTGGAGCTCTTGGAGCTGCCCCAAGTCCACCCTCAGTCATTACAGACTGACAGCGCGAGGCTGCTCACAGCCCCACCATGACACGACAGGGCAGCCCTCGGGTTTCTCACAAGAGCCACGGCACTTACTTTACTTCCTCGTACTTCTTGCCTCGATAAAAGTTACTCTTTTTAATCAGATACAGCAGCACCAGGTCACAAAAGAAAGCTCCCTGCCAAGAGAGAACTTGTGGGTTAGCTTTAGAGCAGCGGAGGAAGGGTTCCGATTCCGATCTCGTTAGCAACTCGTTAACGCATAACAGCAGGAGGAGCCGAGTTCTCCTTCGTGCTCCCCGCAGTCGTGGGGGTTCAGCCTCCAAGGCACGTAACAAGTGCGTTAAGCCAGGACACAGACACCCCCGCGCTGAGCAGCCAGGGCAGCAAAACTGCCGCTGGGACAGGCGGAAACCAACCGCCCCATCCTCTCCTGCAGCAGCTGGACGAGGGACCTGCGTCCCCAGACACTACGTTACGAAAATCCGCTCGCTTACCGCTCCCATGAGAGCAAGTCCCGAACCGATGTTGATAATGGTGGGAACGATGTTAAATTTCCCTGCCTGAAAGACAAGGGGTCATGAAGAACTCGGGGACAGGGCATTCCGCAGAACAACCCGCGGGGTGTGCTCGGACAGCGGGGCGGCGCCTGGTGCCTGCAGGTGCCTCTGGACACCAGCAGCAGGCTGGACCATGGGGAGGGGAGTGAGCGGTCCCAGAGGCTAAAGGCCTGCGAGGGTCTCAGACCAGCTGTCCTCGGCTGCCTCACCCCTGCATTAACTGCCGCTTTCTGCAGCACTCACACGCGGAAAACACGGCTCTGGGGCACGTTTACGTCTGCCAGACCTCACAAGAGCCTGGTTTGGGGCAGAAGGGATGCAGCCTCAGCCGCACTCGGGTCAGGGGTAGCTCCCCGGGGACGAAGGGCTAGAGCCCGTTCCTGTTCTCGCCCCAGCGCTCTCCTCCCGCCGAGGAGTGTCCCCCGCCTTTTTCCCCCCCAGGCTCTGCCATGCTCCGGCTGGGGGCCTCACCTTGCCGTTCACCATCACGTCAAAGCGGATTCCGTACGCTTTAATGAGTGTCCGGTAGTCAACCCCCTCAGCATTCTGGTAATACCTGGCAAACCTGGAATACAGTAATGCTGAATTAACTCCACCATCTGCCCCCGCCCCAGAGCCCTGCTGCAGCCACCCCTCTCTTCAGACGGATCTATTCTCCTCTCAAACCCAGCTCTGGCTCGCCATGAGCTCCACTCCCTCCCTCCCTCCCCTCCTCGGCTTGGCTGGGGGGGGGCCCGCCCCCCCTGCACCCCCCC